>NW_021604604.1:6610541-6627154 GCF_004785775.1 Grammomys surdaster
GAGAGAGAGAGAGAGAGAGAGAGAGAGAGAGAGAGAGAGAGAGAGAGGGAGGGAGAGAGTTGGAAAGGTTGATTATGCATGCAGGGCAAACATTCTCATGTATATAATGCTAACACACAGGATTATATATTTGTAGAATGAAAAATGTTTTCTAGTGGGCTAGAGAGATGATCATCAGTCAAGAGCACTGGCTGCTCTTCTGCAAGATTGAAGTTTGATCCCCAGCTCCCACATGTCAGGTCACAATCATCTGTAACTCTAGCTCCACAAGATTCATCTCTCTCTTCTGGCCTCTGGAGGCACTATACACACAATGCATTGACATATCCACTAGCAAAACTCTCATATGGATAAAGCAATAAATAACTTGAAAATATTAATGATACTTTTAATAAAGGATTATTAACTAAAATAATGTTCACAACACCCAATATATGGAGCCAAACCAAGTGCTCATCACGGATGGTTTGGTAAAGAAAAATTTGTATGCACTTATAATTCAGTATCATTCAGCCATTTAAAATAATGTTATCCTACAAGAAATTCACAGGTAACTATGTAGAACAAGAAAAAGACATCTCCAGTGAGGTATTGCAGACCCAGAAAGGTAAGTATGATATGTATTTACTTATATGTGGATATCAGTTGTTAAGTTAATGATAATCAAGTTAAACTCCACAGAACCACTGAGGTTAGCTGTAGCATAAGAGAATGAGAGGTACAGAAAGATCTTATTAGTGAAGAGAAATTGACTATATAGTTACAAATGGACAGGGAGGGCTGAAATGGGAGGATCAAGTGAGCAAGGAGGAAAGAGAACAAGGAAGCAATATAAGTAGAGATGGTTATGAATAAGAGCCATTTGAGGTGTTGTACGGAAACCGAATATACTAGGTGCTTCCTAAATTATATACACTCATGAAGGCAATGTAAATAAAACCACTGAATAATGGGGGAAATAAAACCTCAAAATGGACATCTCTTCTCACCAAATAAAGCTTCCAGTATGAGGATTGGGTTACATATAACAGAATTGTGAGTCAAAAGAGTACCATTGAAATCCTCAAACAATCCAGGCTATTGCAAATGATATAAGTTGGTCTCCAAAAATTAATAAAAAAGGTGTATTGCATAAGACAATGCTTACATCACTCAATGAACATGGAGAAGTCAACCAGGTGCCTACATGGAGCCTTCACCCCAACGTTATAGCATCCTTGGTACTAGAAGGTACACAGAATGCTACCAAAATAGAAACATAAACATGAATGCAGCCACAAACCCTTGATCTTCAAGGCTGCCCAGCTTTCAGGAAATGCTAGGGCAATGATGGCACAAAGCTTTTGGGAACAACCAACAAATTTGACTTTAGGACTATTCAACAAAACAGAATCTATAACTGGCACTGCTTGTATCATGAAGAACCTGAGATCAGATAACCCAGGAATCTAGTGGAAAACCAAAATTTACTCTTCTAAGAAAATAATGTAGCAATAACATGACTTCTAATGTCATTTTGCTATACCCATACATCAATGCATTGCTCAGTCATTATCAGAGAAGTTTCCTCTTGTGGAACATGGGAAGAAATGCCAAAACCCACAGACAGATATTACAGAGAGAGTAAGAGACCATGAAACACTCTGCTGTAAATTGGATGTCTCCAACAAATTCATTTCCCCAGGGCTCAGGGAAACATACAGACAAGGGAGCAAAAAGAGTGCAAGAGCCATAAGGTATGTCCTCCAAATCCATATGATCAAAACTCATAAAGAACTCACTGAGACTGAAGCAGCAAACACATGGCCTGCACAGGGTAGCAACCATATTACCTCTGTGCTCATAATATGGCTTCCAGTGTAGAATTTTTATAGAATCATGGAGTGTATGTGAGTGGGTCTCTGATTCTTGTGCCTTCCCTTGGGTCCATTTCCTTCTGTTTGTTTGTTTTGTCTAATTCTGGTGTGTTAGTTTTTGTTTTATCTTTTTGTTTTATTTTATTATTATCCCTTAGAAGTCTGTTTCCTAATAGGAGACAGTAAGGGAGTGGTTCTAACTGGGAAGATTAGAGGAAGGGAAAACTGTTATCAGCAAAGACTATGTGAGAAAAAACTATTTAAAATAAAAGAAAAAATGATGTTTAAATTGTAGAGCATAGAAAATAATGGTAGCCCTTTATTTGTTTCACATGGATAGATATGATTGTGCTTAAGCTAAGTGATATAAGACAGACAGACAAACAGATCCTGTGTATTTTCTCCAATATATGGATATTTAAAATAAGCCAGTTGGTGAGTTAGCCCAATGACGGGATTATTGTAGGTCCACTTCCCAGGGGCCCACCCAATGCAGCCGAAAAGGAGTGCGTGGTGCTGGGAGTGGGTGCAGCCTACATGGCCTAAGACAGGGCTCTCACCCTCCTTTCACCCACATCGGAGTCCCTTGACGTTGCCCATCGTCGACAGCCTAAAACCTTCGACCATCGATGTGACTCGTCTCACATCAGTGTTTTGGGGTTGTGAACTTGTCTAAGACCCCCCCATAATTAGACATCCAAATTCAAAATTCACATAGTTGGGATTGATCATAAGATGCCTTCTCTAACTAAACAGAGAAGGGGGAGATGCCAGAAGCCAGGACCCTCGCCCTTACCCTCACCCCCTACCTTTCCCCACCTGCACAATGTCCTCTGAAGCTTGGCAACTGCAAGATCCTGCTTAGCAACTGCAGATAGACTCAAAGCAGTGTACCATATCATCTTAAGAATAGCAGGGAGACCACAACTCAAGCAGTGTACCATATCTTCTGAAGAACAGCAGGTAGATCATAATTCAAGGCAGTGTACCGTATAGACCATGACATGTTTCAAGGCACAGGCCAAGAAGATTTTGTACTTTTCCACCACCTGGCCCCTCTTACCCCCTCCCCTTGTAAAACATGCTATAAAAAAGCATTTCATGTTCAAAAAATAAATAAATAAATAAATAAATAAATAAATAAAGTTAAAAAAAAGGAATTTGGCCATACCTAACAAAATAAAATAAAATAAAATAAAATAAGCCAGTTGGAGTATATGGTACAGATTACTATAGGCTGAGAAAGCTGACTAACAGAATATAAAGACTGATTAGGCAATAAGAACTAAGATATTCATAGATAAAAGCAGTAAGTTATCATGCTCTCTACAGGACAGTGGAGTGATTAGAGTTGATAATAATCTGTTGCAGACTTTATAACTTAGTAGAAATATTATAAAGCTCCAATAAAAAGGAGCTAGAAGTGTTAATTAACTCAATTTGCCCCATATATATCATATCCATGTACTGAGAAATCATACTCTCATCCATAAATATATGCATTTATTATATATTTATTTAAAAGGTAAATGTCTAGGGAGATAAAATATTAACCACTCAAATTTGATTTTTACACATTTTATGTGTCTCTCAAATTTCGAAAGTATAGCCCATACATTTAATTTTTAAGTTTAAATATTAACTTCCAAAATTAGTCTTTATTCTAGATCTCAATAGAAAATAGTTTATTCTGTGTGTGTGTGTGTGTATGTGTGTGTGTGAGTCTGGCTGGCTGGCTGGCTGGCTGGCTGGCTGGCTGGCTAGCTAGCAAAGCAGGGTGGTCCTGAATATTCTCCCCTGCATAGCACTTTCTGGGGGACTATGAACTTTAGCAAATGTAGAAGAAGCTTGCAACTCAGATCTAGTTTAGTTTTTCTAAAGTCTTTAACCAAAATAGCATCTTCAACAACAGGGTCTTGGCATCAAGTTTTGATGGATAATCATGAGCATTGGCCATAGTCTTTGAGGAATCCTAGCACCCTCCTTGGCCAGCAACTTCTAGAGAAATAATCCATGGCTGACTCAGAACTTCTGGGAGGACCATTATTCTTTCTTGTAGTGTACCCCCCATTCAAGTTACTCTTTTGTGTATTTTTAATCATCTTTAGAAGAGTAGTTAAGATTGATTTTCAGGCCTATTACATAGAAAACAACTCATTCCTGGTTCTATAAACTTGGCTGATACATTATAGGTCCTAAAGAAGAGCCTACTACTATCATTTTGTTAAGCAATCCTGTTGTTAAATATATTTCTAATTATTCAAGTTTATACCTACACATTAGTTCTGGATTCAGGCTTTACCAGAGAAGTTTCTTGCTTCAGCAGTCTGTAGTTAATGAGGAAACATGTAGTTCTCCCAAACACCTAGAATAAGTAGTGATGACATGCTCTACCCAAACGACAACAGCTATAACACCCTCTTTCAAGGTTCAGAGAACATCAAGGAAGAAATATCACAAAGATTGTAAGAACCAAGATGAGGATATGTGTAACAAACGATGACCTTTGGATATGACATGGCCGTTATGCTCAGGAGCTCAATAAAGCCATGCTAATCTGCTAAGACTTGCACAAGATCGGGTCCCTCAACATTTCAGCATGGATGAGGGAGGGGCCTATTATACCCCACCCTTCACAAAGGCAGTGCTGGCAGTGAATGCATATTGGGGGAGTGTGTCACTTCCTTCAGTGGTGTAACTAAAGGTAAGTTGCCCTTGGTCCAGGGAAAGAATTTCATCCACACAAGCAAGTAACTCTACACTCAGTAGATAGCATACAAAAAAGATGTGAATGAAGAAATATGGATTCATTGAGAAGGGTACAAGTGGTAGAAACCAAAGGATAAGGGAGAAGAAGATGGGGAAATATGAAAACAGGAAGAATGTTTTTAAAGCAATAAATTATTTATTTTATAAATAAAATTACTTAGCACAGAAAAATATACCAAGTGGATCTGTATCTTGTATTAAATATTATTGACTATATTTTTTTTAAATAAGAGCAAGTTGCTTGAATGTTTAAAGTTATAATACTCACAAGAAAAAATATCTTACCTTTATTTTGTGTGCTGGTACTACGAAGTGACTTATAGGAAATTTCACATTCATGGGATATACTGATGTCATCTACAGCAACAGTAGCATTTGGTGACAAAATGGTAGCTTCTAAAATTAACTGTTATTGCAGAAAGACAAAGTTATTAAAATATACCATAGAAGTAAAATCTCAAAATCATTTTCTTTCAATAAAGAAACTCATTTACACCTGTTCCATTTTTCAATCTAATTTTAGAAGTCTGTTGTGACCTGAGCATTCAAATTATAAAGTTATATAGTCATAACTGCTTTGACAGCCTCTTATGTAACCTTAATATGTTAGGTAACCTTGTTTCCGTTAAAAGTTGCAGCATTTGTCACCACTGAAGGGCATGCTTTCCATTGCCATTAAGAGTCATGTGCATTTAAAGTGAGCTCTTTTGGGTAATCAACTGTGTGGTGTGCAGCTCAATTTAATTGAGATATGAATTCATTGTAATGATTTGGCTGAAATGATTCATTTCCACATCTGAATATTTAAATATGGATATACATTATGTACAAGCATAGAAAAATGCTTTTGTGTGATAACAATTACAATCATTAAGCATGTATAGCTGTTAGTCATATTCATTTACTAAAGCACTAGGAGGCATCTGTTTAAATTTACATCAAAACTCTGAATGGTGACTTGGCATATTTTGACTTTCTTTCCTGTTAACCATTCATATTATTCTGTGTGCTTATTCTACTACAAAAGCAAACGCAAGAACAAAATTGTGAGAAAATAGAACAGAGAAGAGAAGTTAAGGAGTGGGAGAAGAAGGCTGGAGAAGAGATGAATGCAAGAGACACGGAGCAAGTTACAGAAAAGGGGGAGGGAGAAAGTGGGAGTTAGGGAGAAAAGAATAAATGAGAGAGAGAGAGAGAGAGAGAGAGAGAGAGAGAGAGAGAGAGAGAGAGATGCCTTGGTAAGTTATTTCTAGAGCCCTAAGGCTATGGTCAGATGATACCATCTTTGGACATATTTGGTAGCTCTACCTTCATCTTATCACTGTGAATATCTAATATTGAGACACTAACAGTTTACTTATGTTGAAGCTCAGAACATGGTTCTCCATTTCTTGCAGTGGAGACATCATGCTGACAGTGTTGCCTTTATATATTACAATTAGATTATATTTTTTTCAATCAGTACTTCTGCTTACCAGTCCTTTCTCATTGAACCCAAGCAGTAAAACACAGTTCACTTTGGATTTTAGGAAATTATTTCTATTACCTATGTGAAACTAAACTTGATGGGTACTTTTACTGATTTGCTTCTATTATCCTAATTTTGTGAGCTCCACCAACAACAAAGGGCATAGCTGATATCCTTTCACAAAATTAAGTTGAACTCTAATAGTAATTTCTGACAAACATGTTGCTCTGAAGAAATAGACAATGCTACCCAACCAAAAGCAAGGGTATGTGGTGCTGTAAACCTTAGGGCATTAAGGAAGTATATGGTTTTAGAAAACAACCAATTAGCTGGATAATAAATTGAACAGATAAATTGCATGAGTTAGGAGAATTTTAGTACAGACTAATTGAATGACATTATTTAAAAAGAAGAATAATCTAGGATATACTAGTGTCCCAATTACCGTATATTTATACCTGCTATCCACATATTTTACTGTTGCTTTTGATAGAGCACGTATATTCCCTATAGAATACTATCATTATTAATGCACCGTCTGTCTTAGTTACCTTTCTCTTGCTATGATAATAAATTATAACCAAGGCAACTTATAGGAAACAAAAAGTTTATTAGAGCTTACAGATTTAAGAGGTTAAATTCCATGGTCATCATGGCAGATAGCATGGCAACAGGCAGGTAGGTATAGAGCTAGGGCAGTAGCTGAGGCTTATATCTTGATCCACAGACATGAGGTGAAGAGAATGCTAATTGGGAATTACAAGTGGTTTGGGTTTTCTAAACCTCAAAGTGCAACCCCCGTGACACACCTCTTCCAATATGGCCATCCCTCCTAATCCTTCCCAAATAGTGTCACCAATTAGGGAGTAACCAAACATTTCAGCCAATAGTGGTTATTCTCATTCAAGAAATAGCATTTAATTTAAACCCACTTTTCTCCATTTAAATTTAACACTCATACCAAGCATCTAATGTTGCTTTTGATAGCAATTATACATTGCCTAAGGAATAAGCACCCTTTTAACATAGTGTTTGTTTCTCTGAAGTAATATGGGAAGTCCTTCAACATGTGTTTCTAATTTTAAAATTTTACATAAAAATCAATAGGCTGAAATATACAATAGTTTAGTTTTCTAGATATATCTGAATTAAAAATACACATGTAAGTAATTGATGAATAGAATGAGCTCAAAGTTATAATAAGGCAATAAGAATGTTTGAACCAACGAACCCAGGCTATGATGGTAGATGGTAGCAGTGAGGAAGAACAGCTGTCCTATTTGCAGTTTTTTATATTTTTACCATGTGACACATATAATTTGTATGGTTTGCAAAATTCTAATTGTACTTGGCTTCTTTGAAGTCTTGGCTAAGAGATGTGGTTTTCACACAAGAAGCAGAAAATATTAGCACAGATTTTATAATAGAGTTTTTGCATAACATTATAAGCACTACAATTTAGAAAATGTTAAAACTACTAACTAGTTAATTTGTGGCAACTTTGAACTTGAAGATTCTCCTTTTGTATTTTACTGTTATGTATCATTTATAATTGGCATATATATTAATATTATGCACTGATAATGTCAAATAAAATAAAATCTGTGATTACTCCAATACAGAAAAGAGACATTTATCAGAAGAGAAGAAGAATAATGTTGGAGGTAACACTCTGTGCTCCTGAAGAGAAGTACTCTACATGTCTAACTGGTAGGTCCTTACTAGAGGTCAAGTAGAACACTGACATCATAGATCATGAAGATTTGGATATTTAAGTTTAACTAAACAGAATCACCAAGTGATTCACTAATGTTATTAAACTGTAACTTTAAACATATCTCAAAATTTATAGAAAACTAATATTCAGTTATTACCAACCCTGCTAGCTTACTACTATGCAATTAAATTCAAGACCATGTATTGACAAATTACAATGATACTATTATTAAAAATCATCCAATTTTTAAAAGTTGTTCTTTGACCTTATGATACATAACTATAAATTATTATCAGCTCATATCTATTTTTATATTTTAAAAAAACAGTGTGTGTGTGTGTGTCTGTGTGTGTGTCTGTGTGTCTGTGTGTGTGTGTGTTGGTTTAGATTGCTGTTGTTGTTATCAGGCAGGTTTTTTGTGCTGTGTCTAAAATTTGTTACCTTTCAGAACTACAAGACTGAAAACTAACAAATATACAACTGTTTATTTAGAAGAAATATTTCAACAATGGAAAAGAGAAGCTAAAATTTAAGGATCCTCAAGTAATCTGAAAACTCATTTTCTAATCAAATGTATATTCATTTCCCTTTGAAAATTATTTTTAAAACTTTGATATTTTGTTTTATTTGATTATAGCTATAGCTAAACTGAAAACCACAAAACTTCTTGCTTTTGAAAACAGTAACTCATAAATGCTGTTAACATTCAAGTGATTATTTTATATATCAACAAAACTAGAAGCTTACCCAGAAAAAAAGCATTATATCTTTTCCTGCCTTGTTATATTAAAAAAATGAAGAAAATTAATTACTAAACTAACAGAAAATAGAATGTGTTAGAAATAGAAAGAAACTGGAATGTGGGAGCAGCCACCTTTTCTTTAGAATTTGCTATGTACAGTTTTAATCTTGTGAATGTGGCACAGATTTTGTAATCATTTTAAAGTGAAAGAAAAACAATTGTAGAGGAGTAACTGGCTGACTGTCACAGAGCCACATGGAAGAATGTGTAACCTAAGCCATTGCTACTTGTAATTATACAATATTACAAAAATATTTTTGAAACTTTGTTGTTTTGTTTTATGCAAATATAATTACACTGTAAACCACAAACCTTCTTCTTTTTTGAAATTATAACTCATAAGTGCTGATAATATTCAAGTGTTTATTTTGCACATCAACAAAACTCAAAGCTTACCCTGAAACAAAAGTAAAACATATCCTCTTTCCCTTCATGTCACTTCGTGAAACAATGAGATCTCAGTTGTTCAGCAGATGGTTCACACCAAAGCTTTCAATCAACTCAAGGTTTCCTGAGGTTCTACATGGAGAAGACTGAGGACTCAGCAACTTTCTACAGATAATATTTAGTTCTGTGTTATAAATCTTACTCTTCACTGATGTTTCCAATGATGAAATGTTACTAATAACAATAAATCTTATAGAGAATGTACATCAAATAACTCATTGTGGAAAACATAAAAGAGTCATTTTCAGACGAAACCTAGAATATGTTATAACTGTTTCAATAGGATGTAAATATGTTTAAATATACATTATATCAATAAGAAATCAAAAGACAATATTCAAATAAAAATCCTTTTTGATACTAGAACTTAGAAGAGAAGTGGAAAAAAAATGAAATGGCAAAGTGCCGGAATATCTTTATGTATAAAAGGCTCAGCATAGCAGCCAAACGTGAACAGACCAAGTTAAAACAGATTGGGCAGAATATAATTAACTATTGGACTAAAATTCTTCCAATTCTTCTACCCAGGTGATGGAGAGATTCCTGAAAGACTGTTAAATTAATTTCCTTACAGAATCAACAGAAAGCCTAATCCTTTCCCAGCAGGAGAACTAAAGTCCTAGCAACTAAGGGTGATTATTCCCTAGGAAACTCAAAGCAATTTGTTCCCTGTTATGGTCTTCAATTCACATCAAAGCACCTCACTGCATCCAAATTTCATGGTTAAAATGAAATACATAGATCTCATAATCCAGGACCTTTCTTCTTTTTCATGTTTAGAGAGGATTGGATTGTCCTAAATAAATAGGTTCAGAGATTAACCATATGAAGCCAATGATCAAACCAAGACCAATGATACCCTTAAAGGATGCAGCCCTCCAGACTTAAGTGTCCCAACCTTGGAGTGTTTCTAAAATACTCACTTAAAATACATTCAGATTTAAGCTCTAGATAGACTATCTATAGGTATAAGATACCTATATTTGTTGTTAATACATGAGCTTGTACATAGCTAGAATCTTAATGCAAAATTTCAGGATTTAAAAGATATACTTAGAGAAATCTGATAACAATATAACTATATTGCTGTTATAACTAATAAATAACAGCATTTTTCTTGTGTAGGAGATGTAGGCAAGATCAAAGTGGTATCTTTTTGGATAATTAATGTTAATACATCAACAAACAAATTGCTGACATTTATTCAATGTATGACTGCACATTTGTTTTGTTTATTTCTTTCTTCATTACTGGCTATAAACACTTTATAATTTTATGTCATATTGCTGTAATAAATAAATTATTTATAGCATATGAAGATGCATATTTATATGCATAGGTATATGTATAAATGCACAAAATCTAAGCTAACCTACATATGAAAGCTATTGTAATTTGATAATTCCTATCCAAAGTCTGTGTGGACTAGATGGGTTCAGGATCTGAATACTTTAGACTTAAGATTGTTCATATAACCTAAGTACCGTTTGTTACTTGTTGTATTACAGGAAATGAGCAAAAAAAAAAACATATTCATAGTTATACAAACTGCCCAAATATCTTCCACTGATTGACATCAGGTAAAGCTTTTAACTCTCAATTTTCAATAGGATACTACATTACAAATTTAATACCAAATTTCTGATTTGAGATTGCAGACATATAATAATAAAATTTGATGGTAAAGATTAAAGGATTCTTCCATTTGCTACTTTTAATTGACCTGTATTTTCTATAATAAATACATGCTACAGTGAGCATGAAAAAGGATTAAAGAAAGACAGACAAAAGTACAGAGGTGGATTATCACCTGTGACTCACCTGTCAGGCGAATTAGGCATATATAAGGCTCAGCAAAAGCCCAGTGTCAAGGATTGTTGGAAAGAAAAGCCAAAATGTGGTACTAAGTCTCAAACATGGGATAGAGAGCCTGGGATCAGTAGTGCGGGGTATGTTAGCAACGGTCACCATCTGAGGCCATCACAACACAATACAGCACAAAACCATTAATCTACAACCTAGCTAATACACTTTCTGAAATTGAGGGGAATACTCAATTTGCATAGCAAAGCAAATCTAAAACTCAAACCCCAAGTAAGTAATATTAAAAAGAATTAAGTCTACATTTTGTTGAAATTCTCCAGTGACAGTGGAAGAGATCTTCCAGTCACAGAAAGGAACAGCAGTCATTTCCGCTCATAGTATTTCTTAGACAGCTAGACCTATAAACAGGTTTTCTCTTTTCTTCCCAACATCAGTTAATAACAGATACTTGATAGGTTTGATGAGTTTTCATCTAAATACAATGAATATATTGAAGCAATTGAATGGAGACTACAAGCACTACAAAGAATAAATTGACCTCATTTTTGTGACCTGTCTCATGCTTTGGAGACTAATATCGAGATGAATCCATGGAGGTCTTTACTTCTCCCAACAGCAGTGATCACGGTTTTACCCACTAAATGTTGGCATTTATTCAGGAGATTTCTCTAGCTGTAAAAGTCTCTAATTATTGAATTCACAGTTTTGATCAAAAGAACTTTCCCTTTCAAAATATGAAGGAATCCTGACATTGATTTTATTTAAAACATTTTCAAGCAATATGGAAGTAATGCTCACTACAGCAATAAAAACAGCTACTTTGTGTAAGTTACTCAATGCTAGATTTCTTTACATAGATATTTATTTATTTACTTATTTATTTATTTAGTCTAGGATAAAAGCCTTACTTCTACAATGAGAACCCAGCCTTTCTCCAACAGTAATTTACTATCTAGGTACTATTGAGTCCAAGTGAAAGTCGTAATTTTAACACACAGATGAAGATTTTAACAGCATCTGTGTCAAAATATTTTGTTTTCTCTTTGACTGCTACATTTTATCTCATCTGATTCTTAAGAAAACATTTCATGAGTGTATGTTATTTATCAACTCCAGTCCCAACAGTCAGGCTCTCATACCATAGCAACAGGTAAAAAAGAAGCTTAGAAGGCTTAAGCAAGTTCCTATAATCCTATATTTGGCCAAGGATTTAAGATTCCGGAACCCACTTATACAGACAACATCTTCACCATGATCTCTTTATACTCAGCCTCTCCCGAAGTACTTCCTTTATCATCGTTATAGTTCTTTCAAGTTAGGAAACAGAAAGATGCAAGATGACATTTGCAGTCAGTGAGATCAATGAGTTGGACAACCATAGGCCCTGATTCAGGAGTAAAGTACTTTCAACACTTCACCATTTGATCTAGTTTCTATAATTGCATCATCCGGAAGGAAGTCACAGTCCAGAAAAGTGGAACTTCTGTATCCACTTATTGACTAAGCTACAGTCACCTGCTTTTATTATTGATCAAAACAACTATATCGAAAGTCAACAAAGACCCTTGTGTCATTGGGCAAGAGCAGTAGGAGAAAAACATAGGCACAATCCAAGTCATTTTTCTTCACCTCAGATATGCCAAGTACATTAGGAAAATGCACTTTTTCTTCATGTTTGACATTTTCATACACATATCCAATATATTGTGATTGCCTTACCCTGTATTAACCCTCCTCCTTTGCCTATGAAGTCCATCTTATTACCTAAGTACACCATTTAGAGAAAATGAATTCCCATCCTCCTCAGTAACTTAATTCCTTAGCTCCCTGAAAAAAATTATGGGACATCACAAGCACCTCTTCTATCCATGATGGATGCTGAAGGGTTCTGCCTTGTGCAGGCATTCATTGCACTGTGTGCTCATAGTGCCAACAGCTGTGTCATATTTAAATGGCAGTGTTTCGTGACACTCTACTCACCATCCAGCTCTAAAATCCTTTCCAAATTTCTCTTCTCAGCCAGCTGATAGAAGTTTTGTTTCTGATAGTTGCTACACTTCTACACATAATTCTGAAAAATTCCGTCAAAGTAACTATCCAGTTGCCTGGCAAATAACTGATATATGCATTAATGTGCCTGGGTTGTTAGTACAGTAAACATTCATTGAATATGCTACTTTGTTGTCTGAAATGTTTAGTTTGAAGCACCTACCTTCTGATACAGTGCATTAATTCCTTATGTGCATACCTGGAAAGGAAGAGTAGACTCTTCAGCTTTTGCATGGAGATCAACTTTTGCTTGACTCCACTGAGATTCAGAGAATTGGGTCACTTCACTCTGCTTTAGCAAACTGCCATCTATTGACGTTCTTGTGAAAACAGAGAGACTGGAATGCTCTGATAAACGATACCAAAAGCGCACCTATAGAAATAAGTTTGGAGATTGTACACACACATACATACAAATACATGATATGTAGATGATATATCATATATTCTGTTTGTAAATTAAAACAACAGGTCATCAATGGGTGACAGATGTTGTTGCCTGATTGCCTTCCCACTCAGTCATAAATAAATGTCTCCCTCAATTCCCTTTCTCCACGGCTCAGGCAACCCTGGAAGAGGAAAAGGTGTAAGAGCCAAAGGCAATGGAGAAAACCAAGGAAATACAGCCATCTGAATCAACGTGACTAAAGTACTATGAACTCACAGAGACTGGGGAGCCTGCACAGGGCTTGGTAGAGCTGAAAGAACTGGACACACATTCCCCTTGCTAAGCTGGAAGCGATCTCCAATTGTAAAAGGAAATTTAGTTTTTCCTAAGGAAGTTGGACTACTCTCAAAGGTAGACCACATGCCCGGAAGTTCATGGCCAACAGAAAAACTGAATGCCCTCTTCAGAGACTTCTTTTCACTTTTGTCTTAAATTTTATTTTTATTTTGTTACATTTTATGTATAAATTTCACTCTCTTTTTACCCTACAGGTCTTCAGTGTGTACATACGGCTCCCTTATTTAGTGTTTTCATGGGATTCCAGGGTCTATGGATGAGCCTGTGTCTGTTTCTTGTGTCTTTTCTTGGGCTTTCTTCCTTCTGTTTGTTTTGTCCTATTCCAGTATATTAGCATTTACTTTATCATATTATGAGTATATTATATAATGTTACATTACATTCCCTTAGAAACCTGTTTGTTTTTAAATAAGAGACATAAAAGAGATGGACCTGGATGAGAGGGGAGAAGTGGCAGGAGGAAGTGGGAGGAGTAGAGGAAGGGGAAAGTGTAATCAGAATATACATGAAAAAAAATATTTTCAATAGCAGGAAAAAAGAAAGTAATAAGCCAGCAAGATATCTCAGAGGATAAATGCTACTGCTGCCAATACCCATGTTCAATACCCATGACCAGCTTATGAAAGTTGTCCTCTGACTTTCCTACACCCGCATTCACAATTCCATTAAGTATCCCAGAATATTTTAATAATAAGTATGACTTTATTTTCTCTGATCATAAAATGTGCAATACCACAAAATACTAATTACTTTCATTGAATCTTTCATTTATCTTCCTTTGGGTACCTGTGTGAGTTAGTATTTTTAAATTTGTCAATGTACTATCAATAAATCAGATATAAATGTGCCACAACAAAACAAGTTAAGGATATGTCTTTGCCAGCATAGTCATGGGTCTTCCACCTACCAGAAGAGGTTCCTATCCTCTTGCTTATTGTAAGTCTGGGTTGTGCAAATCATGATTCAAAGTTATAACACTGAGGATAATGATGTACACTGTTTTATATTCAAACCACAAACTAGTAAAAAAACATTCTCTGAAAATTTATGTTTTCAATACAGCAAAATTATAACAAATAAGTCTATTAATTATCCTATCATCATATTATTGATGAGCTTGAATGTTCATAGGGTACTATTCATCAATAATTTAAGGCACATAAAATATTAGGAGGCTAGAAAATTTTAATCATTCTATTCCTTAGTCATCATTAACGATAATAGCATTTAAGGGCCCTGGTTTAACTATATACTGAAGAGAACGAGAGGCATTCTCTGTTTGTTCCTAACATCAGAAGCTCTACCATGAGCTTCAGTACTCGTTTGTTCTACCAGGGCCTTCTGAGGTGCGTTCTCGGGACTTGGAACTGTGTGAGGAAAAGATTAATCCTTTCAGTTAGAGGATGATTCTTTCTGTATGATTTTTTTTCCAAAACTTCCACAAAATGAGGTTCAGATGCAGTGATTTTTCATCCTACCCATTACCATATAGAAAGCCCTAAGGTTGTAGAGACATCTTAAAGAACAATGAAGCATTCAAAGAGGGAGTTAGCTAGTAAGAAAAAGACACATTTTAATGTTCTTTTTAAATTCTTCAGTTCAAAATACTAACCAGTCTGTGTCCCAATTTGTCATTATTTTCCTGCGTAGATGTAATTGGCACTACCTGATTAAAACATCCTTTCTGACTGTCCATTTCATCTTAGATTTTGTTGCCATGCTTGCTCAAGTTCAACCTCCGCAGGTAAATTAGAAATGGAAAGTCAAAGGGAAGTGTTTAATTAAATACCATGGAAAGCAAGGACTTGGTTCTCAATGGCAATTAAATTTTAGATCCCTGCTGTAAGTCTCACCATGTTCTCAGCTTGTGAATGTGCAAAAGAGAGTTTCCAACCTGGCCGTGCAGGAGATGCTCACATGTGATTAGTATTTGGAACTGTCAAATTGTCACTCAGCTCTTCACTAGTGCGAAGTCATTTGAGTAGTTACTAAACAGAAATGCCAAGGAGATCCAGATTCAACAGCACCAGAGCTTGCAAGTTATATTTAAGAGAATTTTCATTGTAGAGACTTTAATGCACCAACTTAGTACCAAGCAACCTTCCAATGTTGTTTCAAATTTAGTACTGTTAAGGGATCAGTAATTGAACTGGACGTAATACAATTGGGATTTCAAACAGATTCTCATCAAGAGTGAAAACCCCAAGGCTCTCCATCTAGTATACATTCAATGGCAGGCCACTAAGCTTTAAACTCAAAATCATGAGGCATGCTATAAATTCCTTGCAAACTCATTACAATAATTTGTGTATATTAGGCAATTATTTAACACACTGAAGGAAAAAGAGGAATACACAGACAGTTCATAGCAGTTTAGTTTCTGTAAACATTTAAAGAGAAAGAAGAGATGAGAGAAGGGAAGAAGAAAGAAAGAAAGAAAGAAAGAAAGAAAGAAAGAAAGAAAGGAAGGAAGGAAGGAAGGAAGGAAGGAAGGAAGGAAGAGAGAGAAGGAGGGAGGGAAGGAGGGAGGGAGCAAGAGAGAGAGAGAGAGAGAGAGAGAGAGAGAGAGAGAGGAAGAAAGAATTTATATCAGATTATGGATAACATCTTGAATGTCCGTGGGAATCCACCATGTTTAGTGGGAGTTGGGGAAAATAAGGAACACGAGAATGCATGTGTAATAATGAAGGTACAACATAGTGTAAATATTTGAACATAAATTAAAACACAGCAAAGAGAAAACTTTAGTGTCTTGGTGGTGCTGAGCATCCTAGGTGCTCAGAAACTTCAAGACCCTAATGATTATAGTACTAAACCTAACACAAGGAATTTCCCATCATTGTAGGACATCAATTTAAACAAAGCTGAGTAGAATGCTTAAAATTGTACCAATAAAGACAGTTGAATATAATATTAATACAGAGACAAGTCTTTTT
>NW_021604604.1:6627554-6676474 GCF_004785775.1 Grammomys surdaster
GAGAAGGAGAAGGAGAAGGAGAAGGAGAAGGAGAAGGAGAAGGAGAAAAATGAAAAAACCCAGAATATTGGTAGGTATTTTAAGCAATAGGATCACTGAGACACAGCAATTTTGAGGCCAGCTCATGCTACATAGAGAACCTTTAAAAAAATCCTGTGAAACAATTACATCACTGAAAATTAGAGAGAAAATTTAAATTTAACTTATTCTATTCTCTGTAATTGTATTGTGATATTTATTTTCATATGGATCTGAAGCTAGGTACTATGGCATATACCTATCACTCCTAACATCCAGGAGTCAGGAGGAAAAAGAGTTTAAGGTTATCCTCAACTATATAATGAGGTCATGCTCAGGCCAGTTTATAGGACAATGTTTCCAAAAACTGGGGAAACATGCCTCAGTAGTTAATAACACTGACTGCCCTTCCTGAGGACCCAGGTTTGATTCCAAGCATGCACGCGGCATCTCACAATCATCTGTCATTCCAGTCCCAGGGGATCTGATGGCTTCGTTTGGCCTCCATCAGTAGCAATTTTAGGAGGTGGGGCCTAGCCAGAGAAATATTGTCACTGGAGGGAGGTTCTTTTCTCCTCTGCTTCTTGTCCACCAGGAGGTGAGAGTCGATTTGGTACCTCAGCCCCACTTCTGCCATCCTTTCTGGCTAACGAGCATGAGGCATGGAAACCAAGGCACTGAACACTGAAAGCATGAGTTAAAATGACAAGTCCTTCATTCCTCTAAGTTCTTTTTGTCCTGTATTTTGTCACAGCACTAAGACAAAGTAGCTAATACACAGTCTCTCACAAACCTCACCAACTGTTAGAGCAAACATGGGGATAGCTTGATGCTATTAAATTCCAGACTGGAGAACTATAATTAATACAAAGTAGTGATCATCTCTGTACTGAACTTCAGAGAGAATGTTTACATTGTTTTAACCATGAGTTCTCAGTGAGAGAACAACTACTTTGATGTTTGTTTTGGTTTGTTTTTTGTTTTTTATTTTGTTTTTGACATCCTGTTTTGTTTTTGACATCTTCAACTCTAAAGCATACACATCTCAGGGTATCTGAGAAACCTATGTCCAAATATGGAGAGTACACCTCTTTGTTCTGGTTTTCTCATATGTATTTTTAAAGGAGAAAAATGTAAATTATGTGCAAATGAGGCCCCATTAAAATAACTGCAAAATGAGTTGGATAACTAAAGAAAAACGACTTTAAAAACACTGAACTCTCAAGGTTCATATTATCAAGCTTTCTGTATTCAACAGCAAAATCCTAAAAGTAAAACACTGTGGGTTTTGCACAACAAATGTGAACTCAGAAAATATAAGTGCTCACATTAATCTCTTTCATATATCATATTTCCTAGCTAATTACAACCAGTAACTATACTTCAACATCAATGGGAAATACTGGCTTCTGGTCTGCATGTGTTCTGTTTGTCCTAGCTCCTCTTTGGGGGAAATGTGCCAAGTTTCCACTAGTGGCTGAAGTGACTTTTGAATCTTCTAAATTAAAGTCAACATTGTGTACAATGACAGGCAGTAGGAACAATGCACATGTTGAAGCCATGTGTTGACCATATCTAAAGCACAAGGTAATTCATACAAAATGACCTTAAATTGTACTATTAGAAAAGGTGACCCAGAAGAAAGCTCATATTCCTTTAAAGTCCTTTCAAACGCTAGCCTTAATGGTATCAGCCTGATATGACTGTGCAGGGAGAGAGTAATCACATAATTTCATGAGATGGAGGCTTTAATCATATCAAAGTGCCTAACTTGGGTTATTTTATTGCTTTTATATTATTTTATAATGAAGAACATTTGCTCCATAAACAGAACTATTATCAATATGTTCTAAATCAGAGAACCAGGCAGATTCTCCAAGTACCTAAGAAGATAGGAATTTAGTTTGGTTGCTTACTCTGTAACTTTTATGAAAGTATCCTATATTATCATATGCTTATAGATAAGGATATTTAGTACACTGAGAAGCATTAACTACTTGTATCTCTGGCACGAATGGCCTTCCTACTAGAGAAATAGTCTCCTATTAGTTTCTAGGTGAAATATGTTGTCAAACCCTTCTCCAGCTCAAAGATGGCTAAAATTTAAGCAGATGAATACAAAAAAGAAAATTAAATACTTCTGCAAGTCTGTAGTGGTTCTTTGAAGCACTCTCATTTTCCACAAAAATGGGGGAACCATTAGTTCAGTATCTGAAGTCACTGGGGATAAAACCTTAGCTATGAGGTCAACATTGACCATCAGAAATGATTTTCTCACTGAGAACCATCTGAAAACCACCCACAGCAAAGTTGCATACTTTACCCAAAACAGAAAAGTTTCCTTAACTTTTTGTAAATGATGAAAACCTGGCATCCCAATGACTAGCAGTAATTAATGATAACCAGCAAGATACAGTGATGAAAACTGCAGGACATCTTCAAAATGAACATACACACACACATACGCACACACACACACACACACACACACACACACATACATTCATTCATTCATTCACTCCAACATACTCTCTCACAACCATATACACAGACACACAAAGACAGACAGACAGACACACACAAACTCTCACATACACAGAGACGCACACACAAACACACACATACATACATATACATACACAGACAGACATACAGACACACACACAGACAGATACATACACATATCCATATACACACACAGAAAGACACATACACTTACATATACATATATACATACACACATGATACACACACACACACTCATATACACAGACACAGAAAGACAAACTGACACACACACAAAGTCTCTCACACACAAATATATAAATACACACATTCACACAGATACACAAACATAGACAGACACACACACACAGATACACATATTCACACAGAGATATGTACACATACACACACAGACACAGATACACATACACTCACGTATACATGTATAAATATACACCGAGACAAACACCATACACACACAAACATATACACGCATATACATACACACTTGCTCACACAAAGACAGACAGACACACACACACAGACACACGCATACACACACACTCGGGGTTTCAGTGACTTCATTGAATCCTAAGACCTTTACACCCTCATAATACGTGTTTCCAAATACATGGAATGAAAGATAATGAATACATCCTATTCCCTTGCACTTTATGACTTCTGTGTCTATAATTCAGTGTGACTTTGAATTAAACCTAAGCTAGCTTGGAAAGTAGTCTTCTAATTGTGGAGAATTACTTCTGGGGTTCCTGAAAAATCTATATCATTCTATCACATAGGGTTTAATTAAAATAAAGGGAAGGTAGAAACACATTGAGGGCATTTGGATAAGGTGGAAATCGAGGGGAGATAAGCGGCAGCTTTAATCTTCATTGCCACAAAGAAATGGGAGGGGGCAAAACTTAAAAACCAAAACAATCCAAACAAGAAACTAAAGACAACCTGTTAACAGCTCCAGGCGCTTGGACTCAGAATTATCCCAGCCTGAAAACTTAATTAGATTTATGCTCCTGGGTGATAAGTAACTCTTCATCAAGGACGTCTGAGTAAATGCCTATAACCACGTGTTTAGTGGCATGAATTTACTGTGTGTTGCAGAATCAACTTTGTCATTATTTTCTGATCAGTAAAGACTTAAACATTAACTGAAGTCTTGAGGCTGAGAGGTATGCTCAACCTCTGCAAAGGATGGAAAATAAACTAGATGAACAACCCCATGTGATTTTAGTGTTATGTGCTATAGAAAGTCAAAGGACTATTTAGTGAATACCTATTGTGCTGGTTACTGTTCTCATTGCTATGCCCACACGTGTGATAAAAGTAATGAGTTCAAAAAGGGTTAATTTTTGTTCATGATTTCAGGTTACTAACCATCATGACAGGGATGCCACACAGCATACACAGACTCTCTTTGGAGCCAGGTCCACTCCATGTCTGCAGCTTTCATTAAGGGGGATCCCATGATACTGCTATGGCCCAGATCCTGTGTTCTCCTTTGCAACTTAAGGTTTCCCTTCCTAGCTCCTAGCCTTTCCTTCTCTGCAGGGACTATGACTCTGTTGCATGATGGATGAGACTGAGGTACCTGAGTGTATTGTTTGTGTGGTGAGGAAATGGATGCTAGTCCTCAGCCTGGTCTCACTTTTGTATCCTTTCAGAACCCCAGCTTATGGGATGGGGCCTCTTACAGTTGAGTTGACCTCTTACCATATCTGTTAAGCTTCTCTGGAAACACCATCACAGATATATCCAAAACTACATTTCCATATTGATTCATAATCCTATCAAATTGGCTATGAAGATAAACAATCACACTATGTGCCAGTTACAGGGTATTGCATAATTAAATGTTCAGGCCATATGTAGGTAGTACACTAATGCTTATCACTAGAGACATTATTTCCAAAGTCATGGTCAAGCAATATGTATTATGATTAAACGTGGCAAACGAGACATTTATATCCCTGGTGGCCACATGTATGCTTTCTTCTGTGTTGTGCTGAAATGGAATGAAAATTTTACTCCTGGTTGTGCTTTTGGATGCATTAACAAACTTAAAGAGTATAAAATATAAAGAAATGTACTATATATATCAAACTGTACAAACTAAGTAGTAAATTATGCAAAGAATATTCACTTTAGATTATTAAAAGGTCCATGCGAAAGGAATATAAAATAATAGAAGCTATAGCAGGCCCCATAAAAGAACAGTGTAAAGTGATGCAATGCCTTTTAGAAAGACACAGCACTTCAGGCTGAAGCCACTTCTATAAACCTCTTAAATCATCTTGAAAATGATAAGAAAACATGGCTTGCATGTGCTACCAATGCAATCTGAGCTCAATAGCTCAGAACCACAGAATGGCCAAATGATGCTCAGAAGAGCTGATTACCTGGCAGGGAGTAGAGGTAGTGAGTGATTTGGTAAGGATAGGACTGCCAAGCCTGGCCACCGCAGCGGACTTCTGTGGTCCAAAATAAATAAATGATCCTGGAAAGAGAAACAGAAACAAATTTAGAGCCACATAGGTAGTTGCCAGTTCTGGTGTACACTGACCATTTTGCCTGTTGGTCTTACCCAAATGTCATTCAAGTAAAAAAAAAAATCACATTTTCATGCATTCACCACTAGGCTCTGGAAATAGCCAGAGAATTTCACATGTATGACATTAAATATCTAAAATAAAATTTAATTGATAAATGATAAACTCTACATCCAAATTACCTAAACAAATATTTTTTATTGCTTTAACTCCTGTCATAGAGTTTGAAATCAAATTAAATGAAGCTTGTAAGTTTACAATTAGATATTCAACATGCCCTTAGGAAATTCTCTTGGGAATTTTAAGTCTCTTTAAAATGCACTGAAGGAGCTGAGTGTATACGATGAGTCTGATTCCTCCTGGGGCTTACATGTTTGACATTGTTGTCTGTGCTGGAGGGAATGAGAGCTTAATTAAAGATCTAATCTGAACATTAACAAAATAACTGCCTTTAGATTTTAACTGACGTGGATGTACTCAGAGCAAGTGCATAGGGGATAGCATCCTTTAGCAGCACAGAAGATCACACACTGTGAGCTGTATCAGGGGTAGCTTTCTTGAATATTGAAAACTTACAAGGAAAGCTATGCCAAACAATGTCAGTGTTTGATCCCGCCCTTTGAAAATCACAAAGTGACAGGCTGAATATAGTACAAAGGCTCTTTAAGCAACTTATAAAGCCAACTGTTTTACTTGGAAAACACCTCATTCAGAGTAATTTTCCCTGATCCAGGTCATTTCTGGCTGTATTACAAAAGGGAAGACGATTTCATATCCAAATGTACTGTTTGATGGAGTCCTTTCTGTACTTATGAAAGCAGTCCCATCACCTCACATTTGGCAGATCATATACCTGATTCACGCAATAGCCTTGAACTAAGACAGTGCATTCTCTAAGAAGGGAAGGACCAGGCTCTTCATGAACATAGGCAAAAATCATAGGCAAACATATATGTGGTGCATACACAAGTAAAAGATAAATGAAACAAAAGTAACCCAAATAAGTTTGGCTCAGGAATGGCTAGTTGCTGTAGTGTGTGCAAATGATTCTCTACAATAAACAATAGATAGATAGATAGATAGATAGATAGATAGATAGATAGATAGATAGAGATAGAGATATAGATATTGATATAGATATTGATATAGATATACATATATATATGATGATCACGTGACTATCACAGAAGAAGCTGAAAAGCTCATCGGACAAACTTTAACACAGGTTTATGTATACTAAAATGAGTACATTGTGAGTCAAAAGAAATATTACAGACAACTGGATGAGCAAATGTGGCACAGGAATTTGAGTTTTTGACATTTCCCTGGAGATAAGAATAAAACAAGCTCAGCAATTCTATTGTGCAATTCCTAGAGTCTCTATCACATGCTTGATTAAAAAAAATACAGAGAGAGAGAGAGAGAGAGAGAGAGAGAGAGATTAAAGTATCTAAACAACTACACAAACACATACACACACATGCATGCACACAAATTAATTTTTTTAAAAATCAAATAAATTTGCTATTATATATACAAGCAGCAGCTAAAAAGAATTTTAGACCATTGTATTTATAATGGCTGCAAACACCTATAAGATACAACAACAGACTTTTCAAACCTCTACACTGTAATCTATGAAGTATTTAGTGAAATTAATATTATCTCAACAAATGATATTAGTAAATATTATCAAATAATAATAACAGAACTTCTTAAGATTTTGGTTTTATTATTTTTAATTTTGTGAAATGTGTCTCTGTGTGGGTATAGGCCTGTGAGTACAGCTACCTGCTAAGGCCAGAGTTGTGTGATCTCCCTGAAGCTAAGATTGTAGGCAGTTGTAAGTCACATAAACAGGAGGTGGGAATTGAATTTTGATCTTCTTCAAAAGCAGGATGTATTCTTCACTTCTGATCCCTCTCTGCAACCTGAATTCTTAGAGTGAGTCATAAGCATGTAAAATAGGGAACACAGAAGAGCATGAGGCTGTATACTGTTTGTCACTATAGGGAGATACATGTACTCGTTTGCACATTTCAGGAACCCAAACTGTGTCCCTTTGCAGTAGAAAAGGGAGCGAGTTCTCATAGATACTATTTCTTAGATTCCTTTGTCCTGACCTGTGTGTAAACTGATAGAATAACTCTTTGAGAATAAGCACTGTGTGGCTGAACACTTATTTCCCATAGGTGGCAAAGGACCAGGAAGAGTAGAAGTCCCTAACCAGTGGCGTGGAAAATATAAACATTGGAAAGATCATACAAGAAAATGAGAATGTTTATCAATCAAAACTGAGACAAGTACAGTCCAAATCTCTTCAGTTGATAAATAAAAAAAATGAAATGTGATTTGTACACACAATGGAATATTATTCAAGTGTTAAAAGGTGAAAAATGACTTTAATTATTATCATGAACAAATTTCAAATCATTGGTGCTAATTTAAGGAGGCAAGAATACACTATAGTGTATGACCTATTTATCGGGCACTCTTTGAACAGACAATAAATTTGGGATAGACCTGTGTCTGAGTATGGGAGAAGCATCAACTATAAAGTGACATTTTGGGAGAATGGAATCACTCTATATCTATACCTTGTTGATTACAGATTGTATATACTTTGAAAACTCGCTGTGCTGTTTACTAAAAGGACTGTACTTTCCTATATTTCAATTGTAATTTAACATAAAAATTTGATCATAATTTATAATGTGTAGGAATGTCTTAGCTATTTTCACATATATACTATGTATGCATCTGTGATCTGTGTATGATTCTGTGAGCATACACAAAGGTGACAGATAACCTATGAACTGTCTGTTTGCATGGTCTAACACAGCAGTTAGCTATGAATAAGCAAAGAAACCAGCAAAAAGTAAGAAAGGAAAATCAATAGTTCACTATAAAAACAAACATAAATACCCACAGGCTCTAGCATCTGGCTACTTCATTTTTTGTCAAACTATATGTACACATGTGTGAGAAGACACAGGATTAGTTTTAAAAACTGTAACATAAATGTAAAGCTTTAAAACAAACTGGATTAGAGCTCTGTGGCATTATAATGGGACTCCACCCTGTCCCTGTAGGACTTCCTTTTTATTGCCTCCTTTTTCTTCCTTAACCTGGTTTTTCTTCTCATCATCTCTGATTTAAAATCAGTACCAGGGCAGGCAAGGTGGCGCAATGGGAAATGCAGCTTGCTGCTGAGCCTGAGTTGGATTCCTGGGATCCATGTGGTGTAAGGAAAGAACTAATTTCCAAAAGTTGTCCCCTGACCTCTGACCTCCACAAGCAAATCACACATCACACACACACACACACACACACACACGAGCTCTGAGTTTTACTATATGACAAAACCTCAGCAAGCATAATCCTATTTAATGTCTCATAAAAATTCTTCATGACTACTCACAGGAAGGTGCTTTTCTCCTTATTTCATAGCTAACAAAATTGAACTACTTTGTGAAATGTCATTGGCATGACCCAGTCCTAGACAGTGAAGTTTCATAAGCCCTGGTCATGGCGAAGTTTTGATCAAACCACCATAACCTAGCTGTTCATATTCTCTTTTGGAATGTCAGCTGCTGATCAGACCCTCATTTTCTCCCACTCATATTGCATAAATGTCAACACTATTCCAAACTTTTATCCTCCCCTGTCCCTGAATCTCATCCATATGGTTTTCTCCAGCAAATATGATTGATCACAGGCCTCAATCTGTCGAATAAGTTCTCCATAATCCACTAGACAAATTTCAAATCCCTGGACATTCTCTTCTATCCACTCCTTCACCATGTCTAAACGTGTGTGTGTGTGTGTGTGTGTGTGTGTGTGTGTGTGTGTATGTGTGTATGTCTCAAACAAAACTCCTAAGACTATTGTCATACTCTTGAAGAGGTTTCCCCTAATGAGATTATGTTTCTCACATCTCTCCTTAGCTTTCTGTCTCCTCACCAGTGCTTATGTCTTCCATGCTGTCCTCTTATTTCCCTTCAGGGATGCTGTACTGAGAGTCATTTAAGCACCACCACTTTACTAACTCCCTTGTAGCACTTAAAACTTTCAATATATCTGAACTTAATGCCCTTTTACCAGCTTTAGCTACCAGACTCTGCCTGCTTCAAACAGAGGTACCATAGCTTCTACCACGATTCACCTTGCTCTAATTCATTCTGTTGTCTTAAAAATTGGCCTAGACACAGAAAAAAAGAAAGCATGCATATCAGCTTACAAAGAAAATTGCCACTTGGATCTATTTTAAACTATAAGCTTAAGTCACAGTGACACACAATGTTAAAGGGAAACTAGGGCTTCCTGGACCAATAAACAAAAAGTCAAAATATCAAGAACTTAATTTACCAGTCAACAATGAACTAGGTTTGTTGTTATAGTGAATAATCTTCCCCCATAGTACCTCCCAATGTTCTACCAACCTGTTTCCAAAGCCCACATACATGTGGAAACTAAACAACACTCTAGTAGATGATAACTTTGTCAGGGAAGAAATAAAGAAAGAAATCAAAAACTTTTTAGAATTTAATGAAAATGAAGGCATATCATACCCAAACTTATGGGACATAATGAAAGCAGTACTAAGAGAAAAACTCATAACTCTGAGTGCTTACAAAAGCAAACTGGAGGTAACATACACCAGTAGCTTGACAACACACCTGAAATCTCTAGAACAAAAAGAAGTAAATACGCCAAAGAGGAGTAGACAGCAGGAAATAATCAAACTCATGGCTCAAATCAACCAAGTAGAAACAAAAAGAACTATAAAAAGAATTAACACAACCAGGAGCTGATTCATTGAAAAATCAACAAGATAGATAAAGCCTTAGCCAAACTAGCCAGAGGGCACAGAGGCAGTATCCTAATTAATAACACCAGAACTGAAAAGGGAGACATAACAATAGAAACTGAGGAAATTAAAAAAAAACACACACACATCAGATCCAACTACAAACACCTATATTCAACAAAACTGGAAAATCTGGATGAAATGAGCAATTTTCTAAACAGATAACAGGTACCAAAGTAAACTCAGGAGCAGATAAACCATCTAAACAGTCCCATAACCCCGAAAGAAATAGCAGCAGTCATTAAAAGTCTCCCCACCAAAAAAGGCCAGGACCAGATGGTTTTAGTGCAGAATTCTACCAGACATTCAAAGAAGACCGAATACCAATTGTCTTCAAACTATTCACAAAATATAAACAGAAGAAACACTACCCAGTTCATTCTATGAAACCAAAATTACGCTGATATCTAAACCATACAAAGACCCAACAAAGAAATAAACCTTCAGACCAATCTCCCTTATGAATATCAATGCAAAAATACTCAATAAAATTCTCACAAACCAAATCCAAGAATACATCAAAACAATCATACATCATGATCAAGTAGGCTTTATCCAAGGAATTCAGGGTGGTTCAATATATGGAAATTCATCAACATAATCACTATATAAACAAACTCGAAGGAAAAAAAACACGTGATCTTCTCAGTATATGCTGAGAAAGCATTTGACAAAATTCAACACCCCTTCATGGTAAAAGTCCTGGAAAAATCAGGTATTCAAGCCCATACCTAAACATAGTAAAAGCAATATACAGCAAACCAGTAGCCATCATCAAACTAAATAGAGAGAAACTTGAAGCAATCTCACTAAAATCAGGGACTAGACAAGGCTGCCCACACTCTCCCTACCTATTTAATATTGTATTTTAGGACCTAGCCAGAGCAATCAGCCAACAAAAGGATGTCGAAGGGATACAAATAGAAAAGGAAGAAGTCAAATCATCACTATTTGCACATGATATGATAGTATACTTAAGTGACCCCAAAAAATGGACTAGAGAACTCCTAAACCTGACAAACAACTTCAGCAAAGAGGCTGGATATAAAATTAATTCAAACAAATCAGTACCCTTCCTTTACATAAAGAATAAACAGGCTTAGAAAGAAATTAGGGAAGTGATACCCTTCACAATAGTCACAAATAATATAAAACACTTTGGTATGAATTTAACCAAGCAAGTAAAAGATCTGTATGACAATAACTTTAAGTCTCTGAAGAAAGAAATTGAAGAAGATCTCAGAAGATGGAAAGATGTCTCATGCTCATGGATTGGCAGGATTAATATAGTAAAAATGAACTTTTTGCTGAAAGCAATTTACAGATTCAATGTCATCCCCATCAAAATTCCAACTCAATTCTTCATAGAGATAGAAAGAAATTTGCAAATTCATTTGGAATAACAAAAAATTCAGGATAGTGAAAACTATTCTCAAAAATAAAAGAACTTCTCAGAGAATCACCATCCTTGACCTCAAGCTGTACTATGGAGCAATAGTGATAAAAACTGCATGGTATTGGTACAGAGACAGGCAGGAGGATCAATGGGATAGAAATGAAGACCTAGAAATGAACCCACACACCTCTGGTCACTTGATCTTTGACAAAGGAGCTAAAACCATTTAATGAAAAAAAGACAGCATTTTCAACAAATGGTGTTGGGTCAACTGGAGGTCAGCATGAAGAAGAATGCAAATTGATCCATTCTTATATCCTTGTTCAAAGCTCAAGTCCAAGTGGATCAAGGATTTCCACATAAAACCAGATACACTGAGATTAATAGAGGAGAAAGTGGGGAAGAGCCTCAAATACTTGGGCACAGGGGTAAAGTTCCTGAACAAAACACTAATGGCTTATGCTCAAAGATCAAGAATTGACAAATGGGACGTCATAAAATTACTAAGCTTCTGTAAGGCAAAAGACACTGTCAATAGGACAAAACAGCACCCAACGGATTGGGAAAAGATCTTTACCAATTCTACATCCAATAGAGAGCTAATATCCAATATATACAAAGAATTCAAGAAGTTAGACTCCAGAGAATCAAATAACCCTATTTAAAAACTGGGGTATAAAGCTAAATAAAGAATTCTCAACTGAGGAAACTCGAAAGGCCCAGAAGCACTTGAAGAAATGTTGAACATCCTTAGTCATCAGGGAAGTCCAAATCAAAATAACCCTGAGATTCCTCCTCAACCAGTCAAAATGGCTAAGATCAAAAACCCAGGTGACAGCAGATGCTGGCAAGGATGTGGAGAAAGAGGAACACTCCTCCACTATTGGTGGGATTGTAAACTGTACAACCACTCTGGAAATCAGTCGGGCAGTTCCTCAGAAAATTGGACATAGTACTACCTGAGGACCTATCGATACCACTCCTGGGCATATACATAAAAGATGTTCCAATATATAACAAGGATACATGCTCCACTATGTTTATAGCAGCCCTATTTATAATAGCCAGAAGCTGTAAAGAACTCAGATGTCCTTCAACAGAGGAATGGATACAGAAAATGTGATACATTTGCATAATGGAGTACTACTCAGCTATTAAAAACAATGAATTCATGAAATTCTTAGATAAATTGATGGAACTAGGAAATATCATCCTGAGTGAGGTAACCCAATCACAAAAGATCACATATAGTATGCACTCACTGATAAGTGGATATTAGCCCAAAAGCTCCTAATATCCAAGATACATTCACAGACCACATGAAGCTCAAGAAGAAGGAAGACCATGTATGGGTTCTTCAGTCCTTCTTAGAAGGAGTAACAAAATATTCATGGGAGCAAATATAGAGACAAAGTGTGGAACATAGGCTGAAGGAAGGGCTGTCCAGAGACTGCCCCACCTGGGGATCCATCCCATGTGCAGTCACCAAATGCAGACACTATTGTGGATGCTGACAGGAAGTGCATGCTGACAGGAGCCTGATATAGCTGTTTTCTGAAAGGCTTTGCCATAGTCTGACATATACAGAGGTGGATCCTTGCAGCTAACCATTGAACTGATCACTATGTTCCCAATGGAGGAGTTACAATGAAGACTGAAGGAGCTGAAGGGATTTGTGGCCCCATGAAGAGAGCAATACCAACCAACCAGAGCTCCCAGGGTCCCAACTGCCAGCCTGGGAACACACATGGAGTGCCCCATGGCTCCAACTCTATATGTAGTGGAGGATGACCATATAGGGCATCAGTGGTAGAAGAGGTCCTTGGTTTTTGGTAGGCTGGATCCCCCAGGGGGGGGTGGGGGGGATTTGAGGGTGGTCATGTTGAGATGGGTGGGTGGGGACACACACTCATAGAAGCTGGAGGAGAGGGGATGGGATAGGGGGATTCTGGGTGGGGAAATCAGGAAAAGGGATAACATCTGAAATGTAAATAAATAAAATTTCCAATAAAAAATTTTCCCAAGATTTGTGTTTGGCACACTTCTTTGTAAATCTCAAGCAGAAGCAGGATGTTCAGTGAGCATAAAAATTATCTGTACTCCCAAGTGTGTGATGAAAATGTTAATGTGAACTGAGGTGTGTGTTTACATAGAAATGTAAACAAAACAAAGAACTAGAGAGAAAAGCCATTATGTGAGCCTGGGAGCATCACAGAGCATTTTGAGAACATTGGAGGTAGTCATGGTTCCTTGATTTTATGAGGATATGTAAAATTGTAATGATGTTTTGCAGTATATAGTCTATAGTATTTCCAGGTTTTATGAATAGTGATAAATTCTTCCTCTCTGTTTCCAGATAGAAGAGGAGACTATTTTCCTTTCTGTTTGCCTGACTTGGAATGCTTAAAGAATAGAAGCAGGCCTACTGTGCAATCTATCATAAATGCTATCTCCCTCTTTACACAATCCCTATAACATTTTTTATAAACACAACAAAATTGGTGTTTGTCTCAAAAATGTTCATTTCAGGATGCATAATTAGCTATTAATTATTAATTAGGTCACAAAAAGTTAAGGTAGGACAAACCAAAGCTCCATTTAGTCTGTAAATAGAAACAAATACAAGGTTTTAGTATTTCGACATGAATGGAAATGCTTTTAAAAGGTAAGAAAAGGCCCTACCTTGGCTTGTGCTCACTGTGTGATCAGCCTCAGGAAACAGGTGTTCTCCACTGCTCAGGCCTCCAACCACCTCCCAGTGGGCATCTTCTGTGGGAAATGGTTCCCAGCCACAGAAACCAGACTCAAAGTCCCAGGTAAGGTGACTTGCTGTTATGTGTGGAGAAAAAAACACAGATATATATAATGACAGGTTCGTCATTACAAGTAAAATTTTCACTTTTAAATGGAATTCTCCCCAAATGAAAATAAATCAAATACACGACAGTTAAAAGAAACTTACAAGAATTAATATAGCAAAGTAGTGTAAATACTCCCCTCCCCCACCCGAAACCCATTCCTCCTGGATACGCTCCTTCTGGATATCTTTCCTTTCCTAGGCTCTGAACAGATAGTTTAGCAGGTACAGTTATTAATATAAAGTAAAACTCTTCAAATGAGAGTCTATTCTGTTTATTGACAGAATCATAAAGTCCTATAAACTTGATATGGTTCCTTACCCATTCTTAAGATGTCTTCTGGTCATCCTCTGAGCATAGTTAGCTGTAGACCACCTCATATCACTTTTAAGTTAGGAAGTGTAGTGTACAAATAAGACATAAACTTGATCTCAAAGATGTACTATAAAATTCTCAAGTCTTGGCTGCAGCTTAAACCTTTTCATGTATTCCCAGGAGATCTCCCAAGTCATAGAGCTACTTCCCCTAAAATAGACATTTTCTCCTATAAAGTAATAACATATCTGGCTTGGTCTAGAATCGCTTCCATTTTATGCCTATTGCCTGAACATAATAATTAATAGCTCTCATTGTCCTCTTATTTCCCTAATTGGGTTACATGTTAAACATTATCATTGAGGGAAATGAATTACATATGTTGCATCAAGTCCGTATAAATAATTCTTCTCATTGTAGCAGCTGGCAGTTACTAATGCAATCATACTACTTACTTGCAAGACAATCTGTGGGAAAAGAGTGCTCCTTATGATGCCTGCATCCCTAAACCTTTGAGCAACTAAAAGGGTACAAATTTTCAAGATGAAAATGATATTGGGCTCTATGAATGTTGCAATTGTCTACAGGACAATATTTGGAATCAGGCCTTTTATCATGAAAATGTTTTATCAGTTAAAAAGTTGGGTTAAGGAGATGGCTCAGTGGGTAAAGTGCTTGTCATGCAAGCATGAGGGCTTTGGTTTGGATATCCCACAAATGTAAAAGGCAGGTATAGCAGTAGCAGAATGCCTTTCTGATTCCAGCCCTAGTCCAGTAGAAGAAGGCATATCCATAGAGCTGGCTAGTCTAGCCATTCAGTGAGCTCCAGGTCCAATGAAGTGACACTGCATCCAAAAAAAGAGAAGTTGTGCTTTGCATTTTGATAGCATCAGGATGTTGATAAAAGAAGCCAGAGGACCTCAACAACATCTTTCAAAGTCCATCCAGAGGCTGATGTTATAGTTTCTCTTAAATTAAGTTGTATACAAACAAAACAAAATAAGGAAACTAGATATACAGTAATAGAGGCAAACACATCATTTGAATCTTCAGTTTCCACACATGCATAAGCATCTGCAGGCACACACACACACACGCACACATGCACATGCACACAGGAACACATACATACATACATACACAAATACACTAAACACAGACAAAATAAACACATAAATAAAAATAAATATCAGCTATCGTGCCTTCCACAGAATGCTAAACATGCGCTGCTCTTTGAAAATTAAAATTAAATTTTAGACTCCATCACCATTAAGATTTGGGAAAGTAACATGAAAATATGGTGAACTATGTGGGTGTTTTTATTGATGATATTATTTCTGCTACATTTTGAAGGAATGGATTTTTAAAAAACTAAATATTTTATGCATTAGTTTCTGTATAATATAAAACCTAATTGAAGCCCCTTAAATTAAGGTTTTTTCGTTAATAACATTCCTCGTATTTAATTCAGCTACTTTCAGGAGAAGTAATAAATACCAGAAAAAGTGTGGGAGAGATCACTTAGAGGTTAAGAGCATTAGCTGCTTTTCCAGAGGAACTTGGGTTCAATTCCCAACACCCAAATGGAAGATCACAACTGTCTGTAACTCTAGTTCCAGGGTATCTGACACTCTCACACAAACATATAGGCAGAACTATAATACATAGAAATTAATAATAATAATAATAATAATAATAATAATAAAGCCATTTAAAATATCAGAAGAAAGTAAAGTGAAAGAAATACTGACAATTCGTTATACTTAGTATGGAAAATGTTACACATGTGTAAAATTGAAAGGATATATCTCTGTTATAATAAATTATGTTAATTTTAAACAGTAATCTTGACTATTTGTCTACTATCAACTTGCTGGGTAAATTTCAGGGTACATTTCACTACCTCCAAATAATACCTGATACTGTTCAAAGTTTCAAAGAAATTTCTCTCTGAGTTAATTTGTTAGAGTAATGAAGCTTTCTCTTAAATATTTGACTGTGGTATATTATGGGGACAAGAAAAAATTTCATTAGTAAAATATATAGATCATAAAAGTAAAATATTTGTGAATCTTTTAGTTCAGCTATTTATAATATAAGGGGAAATCCTGTATGGGAGCTGATGGGAACATCCTATTTAATGTCTATATACTGGGTTCTAATAAGAATAGATTATAAATATGTAGTTGGCATTCATGAAACCCACATGGACCATTTCTCTGATAGTCATACACAGTTGAGTATAGCGTACGTCTTCTTCACGTGGTTCTTAGTGCCTAGTGATATTTAAATTTGAAAAAAGTCTAGAGATAACACAACAGTAAAACAAAATGCATCGCTCAAGACCCATGGTCTACATATCATCCACTTAAGTATTATATTTAACTCCTCAAATATTCATAATTCATATTAGCATTTTATTAATTCATTTACTTATGTTGTCAGATAGCACAGGTTCCCCTCAAAATTGTCATTCTACTGCAATAGTCTCCATAGGCATAGAATTATGTATAGGCACATTAGCATTGTTTTAAATACTCTACAAATGAAAACACTTCCTCCAAACAAATTTCCCAACTTATTTTTGTTTCAACACAGACCTGTGTATTCTCCTATCATTTTGAGAACACTCTATAAATATAAACATATAACTTTATAAATATTTACATGAAAATAATGTAAATAACTATATGTGTGAATTTTGATGGGATATACTTGACAGGATATTTTCTTGATAATTTTCAACTACAAGGTTAGGAAGCATTAATCCTGTGTCTACTGTTGAGTAGGGAAAACTCTGTACATTTCCCGAGCTCCCTGTCCACACAACAGCAGCTTCAACTGTCCCTTCTCCACCTCAGTTTTCTATGTCTAGGAATCTCACAAGTCTAGGTACCTCATCAAGTGGGGACCACATAAAATTGACTCCTCTAAGTCTGACTTTTTTCACTTTGCAGAGTATGCCTGTGCTGAATGTGTCTCAAAATTAATACATTTTATATGACAGTTGCTTAGGAATCTGCTTACTGTCTTAGCATGTGTTTAGCACACATCATATTTCAATAAATTTTATAGAAAATTTTAGAATATTTAATATAAATGAAAGAGAGAATAAAAGGAAGATGAAGGGGAAGAGAAAGGAAGAGGAAGGTAAAGAAAGAGGAAGAAAGCAAAAGAAAGAAAGGCAGGGAAAGGGAAAGGAGAGAAGTTAAGCGGAGGGAAGAAGGTAACAGAGATGGACATGTTTCTCACCTGTCACAATAAATATCTTTTCCCGTACTCATATGATACTATAGTTAAATATGTATAGAAGCATATTGATTCATAATAGATTTAACAAATCTATTTAAGATGATTTGTTACATGTATATATTGCAAGGTGCTTATGATAAACAAGGTAGATAACACATATGCCTCTTTCCTAATTGTCATTTGTGAAACTATATAAGTATTAAGAACATGCCAATCTACTCTTATTATTCTTTTGGTGAAATTCAGGTCACCACTATCATTAGGTGTAGTGGCCCTTCTGTAACGGGATCATCTTATTGATGAGATCTGTGGCCTATCTCTGAACCCTCGGGAACACTTGTCTCCGTGATTCTCTCAGAATGACTCATTCCATTTCATGTACAGTTGCAGTCACACACTATACACTTTCCTATTCTGTCTCCTTTCTCTTAGCAGAGCCCTCTCTTGTTATGCATATTAGCTATTCCTTTGTTTTTATTCCTCAGTAAACTTTATACAAATCTCACATTATTTTAAATCTATTTATTCATTGACAGTGGATTAAATTGTTTTATTATGGCTATTATGCATGAGGTTACAATGAATATGGGATGCAAATACAATGGAATATTCCCTGTGTTTGTTTTATACAAGATAGCAATGAATGAAAAACCTCTGCTCTGTACTATGATTGCACTTTTAGGTGTTGTAAATAATGAGGGCTTGAAGGCCTCTTTTGTGGGAGACCGCTAAGTCCTTTGCCTTAAGTTTTTCCATTGTTTTTAATATACCATGTGTTATTATCTGAGCTGTCTTCATTTTTAGAAACATCTTTGTAAGGCAGTTCACAAAGCCATGCTACAATGCATCATTTGGTTCTATAGGGCTTGTATTGTGCCCGAAGTTCTATCTCTTTGAATCAGTTCCAGGATGAATCTGCTGTTAATGTCCACAGTATACATGCCAAAAGCAAAACACCAGCAAACTCAATGGTGCTTTCCACATACCTGCTGCTTACTCAAGATGAAGAATCTCTAACTATTCCCTGAGAAGCAGTTGAAGGGAAGACTCTGTAGTTACCTGGCTTTCTCTTTTCATTCCATCACTCCTGCCTCTTCCTATGGGATGGTGCCATTGACATTCAAAGTGGCTCTTTTTCCTCAGATTACCTGTTCTGGGGAAACTCTAATCAATCTCCTATGGGAGTCTATATCCAGCCCAGTTGATAATGAAGAACTAACAATGTATCCATAAAAATATTTACACAAGATAATCAGTTTGACATGTATGAATATGTATGTATGTGTGTGTGTATATGTGTGTGCATAATATGACTATTTATGGCATATCATTCTGTCAAGTGAATCTCAACCAAGCATGACAAATTTTTATTAAACTAATGAGCTTAAAATATTTCAAAAAATTAAGGCTAGTTAGTAGCAGTATTTGTTGATAAGAATGGAGATTTGTCCTTCTATTAAACCAAAGGAACTACCAGAATAGTCTGAGATGGGTTACATTAGAAAAATTATAGACAAATTTTTCATGACATGTCAATAAACAAAAAATTACAAAATTAAAAGATCATCTAATGTTCCAGGGATGCATTTGATTTAGGACTCCCTGTAAAGTGTTGGGGTGGCAAAGGATCATTTACCACAGGGGGGGAAAAATTCTCTCAGTCTTTGAAATTAAAAATAATAGGAGCTTTTAAGAAATTTGTGTTTCTTAAGAAGAAATGAATTAAGTTATGTATAAAAATATTTAAGTAAAACATAGAAATGACTTTCACATACATTAGAGGAGATAAATTCTCTTTATTCTCTTTGAATGGAAAAGAAAGGTAAGTATAAACCCCACTGAGATCACACTGGTTAGATTATATGCTTAAAGCAAGTTGCTGGAGGTATTAATTGGACTTCTGTATATAATCAGGCCCACCTGGGAGTATTCTTTTGTATTCCCATTTTCTTCTCCTGATATCCCCAATGCTTTTAATAAAGTCTTCACTAGAACACCAAGAAAAGCATGCTGTGCAAAGATTTTTGCATTACAGTGTGGCATTTCTCTTATTGCAATATTTCCCCCTACATAACCAAATATCTCATGAGTATAAAACATTACAGAAAAATAAATTTCAAAATTTAATATGTTTTTAAAAGCCCCTTATTTGTGATACAGAAAAGAGATTCATTTATTGGTTTAGAACTCACGATTTCTAAAAACATCTCATGAATTTAGTTCATGGGATCTTAGTTGCTAAGCAACCTAATATGAGAACTGTCATGTGGTTTCTAATGTAAATTCCATTTGCATTGAAGTATGATGAGGTTTCAATCATTGCAGGATCTCTCCTGTCAGAAATACTTCATAAAAGGCCTGGAGGGAAGGTGTTGCCCAAGTGTGGCCTTCCTGAAGATGACAGATGGTTGGAGGTGGCTTCTACAGTCACCATGGCTGGGGAGGGTAATCAGTGACACCCTGTGTCCTTCTTATTCTCCCTCATCAGTTTCCAAGATAATTACTTATAGGGGAAAACAACATATTTAACTTTGTGTAACCATTCTAGAATATATGAATGAAGAAAGTTACCACGATTTTTCTCACAGTCTTTTTCTTCTTTAATGTATAATGTGTGCATACATGCACATCTATACACCCACATATTCACAAACAATACAAGCACACACATAACATCAATAATAACAATTCACTTGAAGAACAAAGCAGAGTGTGTAGTAATTTTAGCAGCGAACAACAAGAATTAAATTCACAGAGAAGTCATCAAAGGGATATTCCAATAAGAGTTTCAGAGTGAGAACACACTTTCATGTTAGCTCAAAGAAATTTAGATGTCCCCCAAGGTTGCCTAAGACCCTAAAGTCCCACAGTCATGAATGAAAATAGATAAACAATTCCAGTAGGAGTTGACTTACCACAAGCCTCAGAGTCTTCATCAATACCATTGGAGTGGTCCATTCCAGAGTTGCAGACTGAAGAGTGGGTAAGACACTGCCCACTGGAATGAATGTATTCATTTACAGAACAAAGCTGCTGGGAGTGGGTCTGCCCACAGTTGTAGACTAATAGCTGATCAATCCCAATAAAACTTTTCTCACTCAAAACTGTGCCTTCAAAAACAACCTTTATGAAAAAAATATGATGAATTTATACTCATAAAATACAAAAAGGGGGAAAATTGAAGAAGGATCATTGAGAAAAACACTCTTAAATATAGGCAAATGCAACTAATAACAAAGTCACTGTTTGACAAATCTGATCTACATTTCTAAGGTTGATAAGCACATTGAGTCCATGAAGGTTTCTGAGAAGCCAATCAAGTAGAAACAAAGATCCATGAAACCATGCATATGCCCATACAACTTTTACTGCAAACCTGTTATTCAAGTATCATCTTTAGAGTCCACTTTCCTTTATTTTCCAGCAGAAAACATTATTAACTCTATAGAGCTCTAACTGTATCTGTTTTATAAAACTACTAAAATTAATGCATTCAAACTTATAGGGAAATATCAGGAAAGGACAAGATGCATAATTTAGAATTAAAGATTTGAAAAGAATGAGCACTAAAAAATTATACCCACAGAAAAGAGTTTTCTAAAAGCAATGTATCTCTAATCACTAATTAAAGGGACAAATCTCATTTTGTTTAATTGATCTCCTGGCTTCTTTGGAGATACACAATGTAAGTAAGTGGCTCCTTCTTTCATTGCCAGCTGATAGCAGAATGAAGCCAATGCATTAAGGAGTCCCCAATGTTCTACCAAGAACAATGGTTAATGAACTGCAAGAGGATGTAGCACAAACAGCTCACTGAATGGCAACCAATTTCCCTCTGTCCAATTCAGTAGCCACTAGCTACTCATGAGTAATTTAAGTGGATTGAAATCAGATGAGAATCCAATTTCCGAGTCACATTAGCTCTGCTTCAAGTGCTCAGTGTGCTTACAGGTATTGACACAGGCTATGCAGCAAGGTCTTTGGAACTGTAGAATTCTCTTTTGGATGAAAGAAAGAGGCTTCAAAGACTCAGGAAGTAAACCTCACAAGTCTGTGAGAGCCAACACAAGATCCACAAGATTATAAAACCCTCTTTTCATGAGATTATAAAATCAGTGACCAGCTGCCAGGGTGAAGAGACTCTTACTGGCAGAGTGGCCTGTGAGAGCTATTCGGCCTGCCAGTCCTGGAGACCACTCTCACATTCAAGATTTCGTGTGCTCTCACCTACCCTGGCTTGGCTTTGGGGTATGCAGGCTGGCTGCATTTGAGATATCCTTACTCCTGTGAGTCAGCTTTCCTCCACATTCTTTTCTTTAAAAATAATTACTTATTTATTTTATGCATGTGAATATACCATCTCTCTTCAGATACACCAGAAGAGGGCATCAGGTCCCATTACAATTGGTTGTAAGCCACCATGTGGTTTCTGGAAATTAAACTCAGGACCTCTAGAAGAACAGCCAGTGCTATTACCCACTGAGCCATCTCTCCAGCCCTTCCCCTCCACATTCTTCTAAATCAGTCCAATTAATCTGTCAAGTTTACTTTGATGAAATCTTTACCGGTCTCTCCTGTCATTGGTACAGGTTCCTTCTAGGAAAAAGTAGGTTTTTCTTCCCAGGAAAAGTCACACAACAAAAGAGAATTTCTCTATTACTCTAGAGAATCTCTACTACTATTTCAATAGAACATTACTGAACTTTATATAAAAGATCTATGAAAATAAAAGTAATACAGATAGACCCAATTCAGCCTCACCCAATTTAGGTTTTCTGCATATATGTTTATATTTGCAAAACCAAAAAAAAAGATACACATTTCTTATTTCAGATGCAGATATTTGCACCCAAACAATGCACAAAAGCTGCTGACCCCTGTGGTTGAATTAGGGAAAGGCTAAAATAAACTGAGGAGGGCAACCCTGTAGGAGGACCAGCAGTCTCGATTAATCTCGACCCCTCAAGATCTCTGAAACACTGGACCGCCTAAAAGGCAGCATACACCAGCTGATATGAGACCCCCAACACATATACAGCAGAGGACTGCCAGGTCTGTGTTCAATGAGAGATGATGCACCTAACCCTCAATAGACTGGAGGCTCCAGGGAGTTTAGAGTTCAGATGGGGTGGAGGGTGGGGGCTGGGAACAGCCTCATGGAGACAAGGGTGTGGTTGGAGGCATGGAATGTGGAACAGTCAGAAAAGTAGATGGGGGGGCAAAATAAAATCTGGAGTGTAAATAAATAAATAAATAAATATTAAAAAACTATTTTTGATCAAATATCAGATGGCAAATATATTTTAGGTTTTGCTTCAGAATATAATACTCATTTCAAATCCCATATGATGGAAAAAGTATTCACACAGTTACGTCATTCATCCATAATCAATAGTGCATGTGTACATACATTATTGGGCCAACAGCTGTGTCTTTTCAGAGCACCAAGAGATCAGACGATTCATTTCAGCCTTCAAAATTAATGAGTTTAAACTTTGATCTCCAAATACTATTTCAAATTCATATTTTAGTTTCATCTGCTATGCACATAGAAATTTAAACTCCAAAATACATTGTCTTTAAATTTTGCTTTATTTTATCTTTCTGCCAAATCCAAAGACCAATTCTGCTGTGTAGAAAAAATAAACTTACTGAGTATGCCCTCCAGAAGCTGTAAATATCAACTTATAAAATGTTACACTAGTATCAAGATGTTAACCCAAAAGAGTGTAATGTAAACCTCAACATCTAAGACTGATATAAAAAATACTATTCTTCAAAGCTTCTAGACTCAGAGCATATGCAGTTGTAAAGGTCTACATGGTTATTCAACCTCGCTTGAGGAGAGGTGTATAAATACAGTAAGACCATAAAACAAAGCTGGATTTGTTCATCACGCATACAGCCAATCTTTTAGACTCACACTCTTAACATGAGCCTATAGATTACATACAACACAGAATCGCATCAGTTTGATAAAGAGATCATCTTTGAACCCTTCTATATATTTCAGGTGTATTATGGTATAGATAGTAGTTTACTATCTACCTGCATCATGGTGGAAATTGTGTGCCTGGGGCAATGCTGGGAGCTAGAAAGCACAATGCAAGAGTAGATACAGAATGGAAAAGGCTTAAGCAAGAGTGGTCCCTCTTAGCATTTCCTCTGCTCACAGAAAACTTGCCCTGTTAAGGACCAAACGTAATAAAAATAAAATCTATCTCCAAAGATACAAGTCCTTTTCTAAATTAAATTTAGCAATGAATGATAAGTTATCTATTAACAAAGTAAACATTTAAGTTCTAACAAAATTTTATTTGCTTTTATACCTTAAATGTCTTCAGGTCTTCTGGTATTAACACATCTGCTTTCACCCATGTGCTGTAATTTGATGTATTGAATGTCCAAGTCCTTTTCTCTTCCTTTGATTTGAAATAGAAATATGTTACTAATTTCCAGAATTCTACTCTTCTGTTTACATTCATGCTTCCCTAACTATGCTTTGGTGAGATTTAGGTATCTTTATGCTATTAACTCATAAGAAATGAAAAGTGCTGTAGGTAATAATGAGGTAAAAAATACTTTTGTAGGAAAAAAATAAAGAAGTAATCATATCTGTAGGATAAAAACTATAAACAATATGCTTGACTTTCACCAAAATGCCCAACAGTAGGAATATGGACCCTGTAGAGACCACCTCCAGTAGCCAGACAGAATCCCTATTGGAGATATTGCAGTTCAACAAACCTACCCACCTACAAAACTTTTGATCCAAAATTGGCTCTGTGTAAACATTTCAACTTATTAACTCATGTTAATTGCACACAATATCAGGACTTGGTATGAAATTTTCATATATGCACACAGAAGACACTCACCACATCCAATACATATCTTCCTTTTTTTCCTTTGCTAAGAGAAAATAAGCAATTGCATTTTTTGAAATAAAACTTCAAAAAAAACAACTGGTAGAATTGCTAACTTAAACCTGCTCTGATTACATTGTGCAACAATACTGTGAAACCTCACAAAAGGCTCAATAAAATACATAGATGCATATGCAGAACCATCTTGTTTTTTTACTTATGAGAGAATTGATTCTAATTCCTACACAATGCCATTATTGTCTGAAGTTTATATTCATATATTTGACACCTGCCAATTTTGTCTAAAAACCATCTGCCCTTAGACTGTTATAATGATCATTTATTTTAGCAACGAGAAGCAAATTATTACTATGTGTTTTGACCTAAGATCTTGAGACAAAGTCTATCCTATGCTGCATATCAGAGCTAATAATACTGATCACTGTGAACTAGGACCATGCTTCCATACGTTGAGTTAATTCTATGCTGCTTCAGATATTAGCAAGAATTCAAGATATTTCGATGTTTCTCTGCAGAAAATAAACCAGATTGTTCATGATATAGGGAACCATAATTTTTCATGAAATCCTCTAGTGCAGATATGGGGCTGACAGAATTGGCTTAGGCTGAGCTCTGCCAGCCTTGTTTGCTTCCAGTATGAAATGAAAAATCAAAAACAAAATCAAAAAACAGTTAACATCTACTTCTTAAATCTTATGATAGGAGGCAAGTGCTCCCAGACTTTAGGCTTCTCCCTCCATGCTCAGTTTTACACATCTCATCCATGTCCAAGACTTTCTTAAAAAGCAGTGTACCCTCTGCTGTTTCCCCCAGATTCACAAGCCTCAAATATTTAAGAACATCTTTTAGAGACAATAAAATATATTTTTTTGTCCTTTTTCATTCTTACTAATTCCTCAGATTTTCACAGGACAAAGACACTTACTATGTGGTGAGAGTTGAGTGCTTGCATGTCACACTAAAATGATTTAGTTATAAGAAATTAAGACCTACGGCAAATTTCCTCACTAATTATTTCCACATAACTTCACTTACTTAGCATGAGCACACTTCTACAAATGCTTTTAGTGACAGTGTACGGCGAATTACACCCACTGATTCCTCCGATGATCATCTTAGAAAAAATAATTTAAAACAATTTGCCTTCCACAGAGTGACTAATTGATTTTCATCTATTTGAAGATAAATTAATTCAGTTTTATAAAATAAATTGAGCAGAATTCTTTCAAAATTTGTATGCTTTTCCATACACTAACTTAATGGTATATTATCAATGTGATTGAAATTTTTCTGTCTGAAAACACTAGTAATTATAAAGAAAAATAAGTGAACAGAGGTCAATACTAAAAAATAATAAATAAATAAATAAATAAATAAATAAAATAAATAAAATAAGAAACTCTCATTTTTGGAAGGGTTCTCAAGTATGTCCTAATTTCTTGTTATCTTATAAACCAATCATTAAAACATTGACTGATCAAAAATTTTAAGAGCTGGTTGCTATTCCAGATTAGGTTCAAAATGATGACTTACCTTTTTTTTCCTTTCCAATTTTATTTATTACTTTATTAGAATTTTTAATTTACACTTTAGATGACATTCCTTTTCCCCATACTATTCATTACTACTCTTCTCAGAGATGCTAGCTTCTCCTTCCCACTCATAGTGAATAAATCAGATATATCACCTCAAATTTGGCCTTTTAAAACTTCTTTAAAATATATACTACAAAAAAATAATGGAACTTGAAAAGTATGTTCTCTCAATAGAAATTGTTATATCCCTAAAAACTGTATCATACAAGAACATCAACACTTTGTAAGACACTACATTCTGATCCAACATTTAGATGCAAAATATTTGATGGTGGAAATTTAAAATATCATGTAAAAGTTACAAGTCCATTTTCCGTTAACTATAACATATTAGCACTAAAAATCTCGAGAAGGAATGTGTTGCTATGACCATCATTTTTATAGATGGAGAAAGAAGTTCTAGAAACTACCTAACTAGACAATGTAAACAGGAACTGGATTCCCAGAATGAAGAACTCCTTTGTTTGAAGAAGATAAATAGTGGTTTTTGCATCAAGACATATTTGAAAGACAGTTGAGAGTCTTTATTTCTTATTGGATGTTTTATTTACATTTCCTATGTTATCCCCTTACCCCATCCCCCACCCACCCAGGAACCCCCTATCCCCTCACCCCTCCTCCTTCTTCTCTGTGGATGTAACCTCTATCTACCCCCCCAACTCTGACCTCCCCACCCTCAAAACTCCCACCCTCTGGGGTGTCCAGCCTTCATGAGGTCAAGGTTCTCTTCTTCCACCTATGTCCAGCAGGGCCCTCCACTCTTACGTACTCAGCTGAAGCCCTGGATCCCTCCCTAAGTGCTCCCAGGCTGGTGGTTTAGACCCTGGGAACTGAGAGTCTTAAGTGTGGGATGAAGCATCACTTACGACTTAAATGTAGTCTGAGACAGACTGATTTCTGGTTGAGCTAGGTTTGAAACCCCAGTGACCTTGAAGCGTCCCCTGCAAGGGATAGTAGGTATTTTGCCACACTCTTGGACACCAGACTCCTGACATGACGTCTCCATAGATTTGTGTCTTTCAGTCACATAAGGGCAACGCTCCTACTAGCCACTCCACAGGTAGAAGCCATGACCACAGGTCACATAGCCTCAAGATAAATCTCCATTTTAATGAGATACCTAAAGGCTAGAAGGGCTTAGCCAATTAAGCTTTCCTTTCCAGACCCTCCTCCCTGCAAAAGGTATTTAACCTCAGGCCCACCTTGATAAATGAGGGTATGAAGGTACGGTTTCTCGTCTACTTTCGGCCATGACAATAAACATCTTAAAACTATGGACTGTTTCTTTTCATCGGTATTCGCCTGGGGAACAATAAAACAGGCCTTTGCCTACAGAGCCGCAGTCTAATCTCCCGCAGAAGACCACCAACCCAAACCAGTCACCCGGGACCAAGCCAACGGAGGGGACCTCAGCGACAAGCCAAGAACTCTCATCCCCGTGGGATGAGAAGCTGAAGCTTCTCCTCCCCTCTCTCCCTTTCCCCTTCGGCAGTGGGCCAGTCCAGCCCATGGGCCCCCACTTTGCGCTCAACTCTTCAGCAGCTTGCAGAGGTGCCTGGGTGTCCAACAGCCTGAGAACCAAATGGTCCCAGGCTGCTCTACAGGCCCGGGGAACCCCCTCCCTGCTCTAAGGTAGCTTCAGTGGCCCCTGGGGTCTCAGATTGGTCTCCCCACGCTTGCAGTGGGTCTCGAGGCTTCACATAGCCAAACACCTACCTAGTGCCTGTGTGAGATGAGTGCAGTCAAACTCCCCTGTCTCACCTGCCAGAGCAGCCCTCCTGTGGCAGGGCAGATGCGAGACCCACTTTAACCTAACATCTCGTTGGATGTGTCAATAAGTATTAATAAATTATTTACCATCCAATATAATGGGACCATAGTTTTAAAGCATTTGTAGCCATAATATGAACTTAATATGACCATTCTAGAAGTTTTCACTATTCCCTGGTCAAAGGAAAAAAAAATTGAAAAACTGAAACATTACTGAAGCTTGAATGGTGGAATAGCACATACAGATTAAACCTAATGGTTTGGGGATTATGAGGTATTGTTTGCATAGTTTTTTTCCATGTATAAGGAAAGTTGCTAATGTTACAGAATAAGCTAATTTATGCCAATTTCCCAAAAAGGCAATTTAATTGACTAAAATATATTGAAGAAATATAGTAATACTGGATACCAACTATTACTGCAAATATGTCTCAGTGACACATTAAAGAAGGAACCATGTAAGCTGCCAATGGAGAAAAGTCATCAATAGTCATGTCCAACTATAATGCCAATGAACCATAATGACCAGAATGGTAGGATATTCTAAAAGATGCAATAGTGGTACTTATGTCCTAGGTGTAACCAACAATCACCTATCTGTTCTTCAGGCTATTGTAATAGGACATAACTCGTGCCTGGCTCTATAAATTTAGCCAAGTACCCATGTTGTCCTTAAACAGTATAATCTCTAACTGTATCCTAAATACATATCCTTACATACATATAAAGGTGCAGATCTTACCTCTCATCAAAGAGGCTTCTTTTTTCAATAGAAAGAGATCATTACAAAAATCCACATTGTACAAAAAGCAAAGATCAAATGGCCATGTGGTACCTGTCGTCAATTAATACATTTACAACGCAAACCATACACCTAAGACGTATGGAACATTAAGGAAGACAGTGGAGAATGACTGTAAGAGCTAGAGTTAGAAATTGTTTTAAATAATGAAAAAACATATATGAAGAGAAATATACACAAAAGAGCTAGACAATCAAGCATTTGCTGTGATACACTCTCTTTAAAAAAAAAAACATGAAGTCGTTTTGGAGAAAAAGATGGGCTGAGTGGCAGTTGGATGAATATGATGTGTGTGTGTGTGTGTGTGTGTGTGTGTGTATGTGTGTATGTGTGTGTGTATGTGTGTGTATGTGTGTGTGTATGTGTGTGTGTATATGTGTGTGTGTATGTGTGTGTATGTGTGTGTATATGTGTGTGTGTGTATGTGTGTGTGTGTATGTGTGTGTATGTGTGTGTGTGTATGTGTGTGTATGTGTGTGTATGTGTGTGTGTGTGTGTATGTGTATGAGTTTCTCTAAGGACTAATGAAAGTATTATATTTTAAAAAGAATACTAGTAACATCTTATCGCAGTAACAAAGAAAAACACTCTGCCATATATTGTAACAGCACCTATACAATTTAATGTTTTAGAATTCTGAAAATATTTCTGCAAGGAGCAAACAGAAGGACAAAGACCAGATATGATGAGAACAGTACAAAAAGCAAGGCAAAGGTTAAGAAAAATGGATTCCTCCTCCATCCTCAAAAATTCTTCTAAAAAGCATTCTTATCTTTCAGGATTAATTATCTTGACACATCAAAGTTCAGAAGGGAAAAGAACAGGATAAAATGCTGCTGACAGCATTTCTGTGTCACCAGACAAGCCTATGTGACAAATATGCTTTTCTCATCCATGAGTCAGGCTAAAACTATGAGGAAATTTCAACTGGGTTTATCCAAAGCATCCTGAAACAAAGGAAACTCATTTACATAATCGTATTGACTCTCCAATGTTGGATTTTCTGACATGTTTCCTATTTTTAGATGATTGTAATTGTTCCCTGTGATTTTTTTATTCCTATCAATAAGTATGCTCTCCATAACAATTGAGATTTTTAGAGTATATCATGGAAATATGAGTTGTAGCTAATTACATTCCTTTAGATTGGAAAGCTACAAATTTGTTTCACGCACTGGGATAAACATAATGTTCATTCTATATAGCAGCATGCATTTTGATTCAACACAGTTTAATTCAAATCAAACTTAATTTAACTCATTTATGTTTACTCGGTAATTATAAGTCCTCAAAACTGTATTTACTGATTAGAACAAAGAATTTATTTTCATCATGCTTATGTTTTTAATGTGTAGATATAAAATCTCACATAGATTATATCAGAACTCTAACACAAAGTTAACAAAGTATAATCGCAAATATTGCATTTCTATTAGATCCCCTGTGTCTTAAATGATTGCTAAGCTTTTGAAAAATTAGCTTTTGCTAATTTTTATGTATATGTCACAAGTATTTTTAAGTTGATAGTATTTGATTTCTCAAAATTTATTAAAATGTATAATAAGACTAGAAAAAAGAATATCTAAATCTAGTGCTGTATAAATAGTTCAATGATTAATCAGAGTACTTGCAACAAATCCTATTGAGAATATAGTTGAGAAAATTATTGGGAGAGAGTCTTGCCATTATTAGAGAAAGAGAGTATGCAAGAAAACCAAAGACCCCTAACAGTCTCAGATTTTGTGTTGCTACTGACACCGTCTAACTCACATAGCATACTCTAAGGACACACACTCACATTAAGTGACTAGTTTATGTTCTGGATCTTCACCATTATTAAATTTTATCATTGTTCCTGAGATAGAACCTCCTTAGAGGAACGTTCCCTGCTCCCTCCCATATTTTCCTCTTTGTCAGCTTGAGGAAATTGCAGCCTGCACACCAGAATGCATGACAGCAATTAAATGAACCACTGAGACCAGACCATGGAACTAGGAGTTACACAGATCCCTGAAAGGCAGACAAATAGGGAAAGAAGCCACAGCTGGATAAGAGAGATGGCACATTTTCTGACTTTTTCACCTTTATGACTTGAGACTAAGCCCTGGCAGAACTTTTCTTTCCTTGTAACCCCACCCCATCCTCCAGCAGCTGACCAGTCTAGACTGGTCAAATAAGTTCAAATCTTGAGCTCAACCTCTGTACCCAATGTTGTGGGCTTATCAGCTCCCCTTTCTTTGTTTAATTGGATGAACACTAAACTGGAGAAAGAAGACCCTCTTAAGGCCACAAACCACGCCCAAGCCCTCAAGGAATTGCTCCCTCTGTCTTGTAGAAGAATTTCTCAGTGTGCCCACATATGTGTGTTTCTTCATTTTTAGTAGAAGTAGTGTTCATCTATTGTAGACTAAAAAGAAAAGAAAGAAAGAAATACAGAAAGAAAGACAGAAAGAAAGACAGAAAGACAGAAATAAATAAAGAAAGAAAGAAAGAAAGAAGAAAAGAAAGAAAGAAAGAAAGAAAGAAAGAAAGAAAGAAAGGAAGACAGAAAGAAAGAAAGAAAGAAAGAAAGAAAGAAAGAAAGAAAGAAAGAAAGAAAGAAAGGAAGAAAGGAAGAAAGAAAGAAAACTTTATGCTCTTGCAGAAGTCCTGTGATTAGCTACCAATATCATGTAGAAGGAAAAGGGTTGATGACCATTTAACTCCAGCTACAGGGGACCCAACACCTCCACTGACTTCTGAAGGTATTGTACACATGTGGTGCACATGAATACAAGCAGACACACACGTACACATGAGTAAAAATAAACAGAATGTCTGAAGTCTATGAATGAGAACTAGAAAGACAAATGAATAAGGTCAGAAATGTCATGTATTCAATGGACTTTAATTCAACACTGTTTTTTCTTACCTTATCATTGTACAGTCTTACTCTCAAAACACTGTTTTCCATGGTGTAATAGAACTGAAGATGGCAGTTGCCACCCATGCAGTGACATACAGAGCTGTTTAAATATGCACTGCTCTCTATGGGTCCAGAAGTAGATGCATGACTGGCCCTCATCCATACAAAGTAACCTAAATGTAAAGATAAGAGAAGGAATTTAGGGAAAAAAATTGTGGGTGATAATTTTTTAACAAAAAATTTTTGGAGTTTTCAAAACCAGGCTTAAAGTATTTTTCTTTAAAGGCTAGGAAATGTAAAAATTCATTGTATCAACTACTGATAAGCTTTAATATCACATGTCAGTTCACTCCTGATTCCTCAAGTTAATGTTTAATGGAAATTTCAGTAATGGATTTTAATATTTCTATAAAAGAAATATGTGGATTAAAAATTTGACACCATTAAGTTAGTATACTATGCTGAGAACCAGCCTCAGTCCTTTTGGGGTTCTCATAAATGGGAGGATTGGAGCATCATGAAATCAGAGTCTCAGGCAAGGATGCAGGTGCAAGCTTACAGGTGACTCACTGCTGTTCTGAAGCTGTGCTTGGAGACAGCTTGAAGTTGATCTCTCTCTCTTTCTTCTCTCTCTCTCTCTCTCTCTCTCTCTCTCTCTCTCTCTCTCTTTCTCTCTCTGAGTTTGGTTACACACTTTCTTGCTATACAGTAATACATAATCAAAGGCCTTTTCATTATTTTTCTCAAGCTCATTATTTTTCCTGAAAACCCCCAGATAACTATGCCACCAGAAAGCACAATGCACACACAAAGTCAGTGTCTGCTAAAGAAAGTTATACATTAACTTTTAACTCCCTGAAAAACCTCTGAATCACAGGTCATCTGGGCATAAACTTGAGGTTACAGCATTAGCCTGAGCACAGAAAGGAGCTAAACAGGTCAAAGTAATATTCATATTTCTAATGTCTTAAATTTGCAGAATATCTCTTTATGACGCTCATCCAAATATCTATTTGTACATTGCTTTTCACACTCGTTTCCTGATGCTATGTTCATTTTTCTTGAAGCTTCCCCAGGGCCCCTTCATAAGTTCAAACTCTATCTCTTAGAACGTGCACTCTTATTTCCTTAGGCTACCAATGGGAGTGGGTCAAATCAGTGTGTTCCAATCTTTCCAGGAAGGTCAGTCCCAACAGCTTCCTCACAAGGTCCAAATCCTTCTATCCATCCTTCATCTTTTTATTATATATAGATCTTCCAGTTTCCCCTGATAATATTTCTGGATCAAATTTTCTATTATTAGATATGTCGCCTAGTGGAGGCTCTCACCATTGCTGACTAATCCATTTTGCCCAGCTATTTCTTTCTCTATCTTGTCCCTTGTATTCTTTATGGACATCCCTGTCCTTAGTGACCCAAGACCAGTGTTCCTTTCCCTTGGGGTCTTCAATTCTTTTAACTACTAAAGCTTCATGTTTCTCAAAAACATTTCCTGATTCTAATACTTCCTGGTACAACTCAATCATCATGAGTTGTATAAGATTTCCCAAAGAACAACTAAGGCTGTCCGCCTCCACATCCAAAACCCTTTGTCCCATTTTGCCTGGGATGACTGTTTGAATGGCCGTGACTATTATTGCTATAGACATTAAAGCCATTTCCTTCTTTAGTAATGCCCTCAATCCCTTTCCCAGAAAATTTTTTACCAACGTTGTGTTTGAGGAAGGATATGGTATAGAAAAAGGCCAAATAGACGAGCATACAAGAAACAGCAACACCAATTGTATACTAGAAATCCAGAGATGCATTATTCAGGTTGATGGAGCTCCCGCAGCCCAAACTGTATCATGCAGCCATGATGACAATCACGTTGCACCTGACATTTAAGGTGTGGATATGTGTGTGCCCATGTGTGTATGTATCTTCATGGTGTGAGTACATATATGTGCACAGATGGAGGTCAGAGGACAATATTAATCATCTTCCTCAGTCACTGTCCACCTTCTTTTATGAGACAGGATCTATTTTGAGACAGGACATAGGTCTTGTCAATTATGCAAGGCTTGCTAGGAAGAAGGTCTCAAAGAACTTCCTCTCTCAGTCCCCTGAGCAGCTTAATTACAAGCATGCCACCATACCTGGCTTTTTTTTTTTTTTGCATTGATCCTGGGGCCCAAAGGCAAGCACTTGACTGATGGAGCCATCTTGCTAGCCTAATATTTTCTTCTAAATGCCACAGAGCATTTTTCTTTTTACTCAAAAATGTATTATTTTCCTCTCAGATTTAGCATCTTTTATGTTATCCTTTTCTAGTTTTCACATAAAAATCTTGACAGTTTCAAGTATATAATTTAAAATGCTGTTTTTTTAAAGCCACACAGAAGGAATAGTTATTTATACTCTTATTAGCTACACCTATAGATTTTGTAGTAAACAAACACATGGACAATTTATTTTCACATATTTAAAACTAATTTGGACCGTTCTTGAGTCAATAATATTGATAACACAAAGAACAAAGACATTCCTGTTATCTATTTTACAAAAGTAATATATGAAACCATTTCTCTGAAGGTTAATAAATATTCCTATAGCTGTTTAAAAAAGTATATAAACTATCAAATAAAAAGTTGTGTATCAAGCATGGGCTATTTCGTTTTAGTTGTTGGTCACTGGGATCCCATATGAGGCTCCACATATTATAGGCTACAACTATTGCTCTCAGCAAACAGAGAAAACATAACAACAGATTTACCACAGAGATACAGAAATACCAGTAATGTCCATAAAGAGGGAAGCCTTAAATCTGCCTCAGTATTCTAGGGAGGTCCTGAACAGCTAAGCAATGCCATGGCAAAAATCACTAAGCAATGTGCAAGTGGAGAACAGAGGGAAACGAGGATAGACTGGAGGGGGATAAAGAAGAAAACCAACATTAATTGAACACAATTTCTGAAACACTTCTGATTTCTGAACCACATGTAAGGGGTTTGGAATTTGGTGCTCACATCAAGGTAGCAAGAAAACTATACATAAACTAAAAAGCAACAACTCTTAATGGCCATAGCAGAAGGCTGAGGTCAGAATCCAGCTTGTTTCCTGTAACAGCAGAGGAAATGGACACAGAGACTCCCAAGGTACCAAAGCCACACATTGCAACTGAGAAGATAGATAGTAGCCATTTTAAATGTCTTTGAATCATTCTGATGCATCCAACTTCCATCACTCCTGGCCTTCTACATTGGCAGTGTGTTGGAAGAACAGATTTAACTCTCTCTAGCCTTCCTGTCTGTCCTCATAAACAGACTGGTCAGCATCTCTGAAAATTGCAAAGTGAAGGTACAAACTCCATAGAAAACTGAGACTCAAACCATAGAAGTGTAGATATTTCCCCTGCTCTCATAGCATGCAACCACCTCAGAGCTCCTGTGTACTGGTATTACATGGCTCTATATTATTTAAAAACTAATATGCAAAGGATCCCAAAGGCAAAGAGTAAAATAAAGGTACTGAAACAAATTAGCTTCAGAAATGACCAGCTACTGCACATAGTAAGCTATCTAACAATGAGTGGGATAAACTCAGTAACTCCAACTTTTAAACTCTTTTATATATATATATATGAATATTTTGAGTTTGATATTTGGAAAACATTACAAGGCATACTGAAAGATCAGAAAGAGTTTGAAAATAAAAAGCAAATACCCAAACCAGACATACTTACGTCAGGATAGCTTGGAATGATGAGACTAGAAATCTAATATAACTAGAAATGATGTGCAAACAAAAGAAACAGAAACAGATACTGTGCTGATTAGTTTGTGTCATCTTACAATAAACCTAGATACACCTGGGAAGAGGTACTTCCAATTGAGAAACTGCCTCTATCAGATTTGCCTGGAGGCATGTCTATGGGGCTTTTTCTTCATCAATAATTGATGTTGGAGATCTCAGCAAGCCATGTGAACAGTATTCCTCCTCCCTACAGGCTACTACCTGGTCCTGCCCCACCTTCCCTAGATGACAGACTGTAACTGAAATCCAAATGAATCCTTTCCTCCCCAGGTTACTTTGGGTCATGGTGTCTCATACAGCACAGGTAGCAAACTAGAACAGAGAGCACAGGCAGAGAGTTGGAACATTTAGGAAGAAGAAAGTAATAATGCTAGAACAATAATCAGTGTAAACGGAAGTCACGAGTGTCTGTAGAGGCTTTGTTAGTAGACTACAAACTGTTAAGAGAAGAATCGCTGAGCTTGAGCACGCTCATAGAGCTTCTAAAACCCAAACAAAAAATAAGTTAGTATGGAAAAGGAGAGTAAAGAGAGTAAGAAGAAAACCAAAAAAAAAAAAAAAACTAAAGCAATATTTGAAACAATTGCAATAGATTATCTCCAAATCACAGATCATAACCCCAAAAAGCAGTATAAATACCAAGAAAAAAAACTAGAAAAAAATCTCTACAGATACAAAATTCCAACTAAAGAAAAAAATTGAAAAAAATCTAACAAAAGTCAGAGAGGAAATATTTTATCAATAAAGATTATCTTTTTTTGGTTATCCAGTGTGGGGAATGGGAAAGAAGGACTGGGAGATAGAGTTGGTGGGGACATCTCTGAGACTAGCTGGAGATCTAGGATAGGGGAGGCTCCCGAGAATCTATGGGGGTGATCCTAGCTGAGACTGCTAGCAGTTAGGGATATGGAGACTGAGGTGGCCACCTTTTGTAGCTAGGCAGGATTTTCAGTAGAGAGAGAGGGATACCAATCCACTCATAAAACCTTCAAACCAAAATTTTCAGTGCCTATAAGATATTCAGGGATAAAGATGGAGTACAAATTATCCAAGCGCTAACTAGTGACTGTTCCCAACTTGATACACATCCCATAGGAGAGAGCCAACCCCTGACACTATTAATAATACTCTACTATGTTTGCAGACAGGAGTCTATAAACATACCATCAGATACCTGTCATCTGAGAGGCTTCATCCAGCAGCTGATGTAAACAGATGCAGACATCCACAGCAAAACATCAGATAGAATTTGAAAAGTCTTGTGGGAGAGTTAGGGGAAGAATTGAGGAAGCCGGAGGGGTCAAGGACACCACAAGAATATCTATAGAGTCAACTACCCTGGACCCATGAGGGTTCACAGAGACTAAACCACTAACAAAAAAGCATGCAGGAGCAGGACCTAGGCACCCTACACTTTTGTAGTATATGTGCTGTTTGGTCTTCATGTGGGTCCCCTAACAATTGGTGCAGAGATGGTCTCTGACACTGTTGCCTGTCTTTGGATCCCCTTCTCATACCTGGGCTGCCTTGTCTCAGTGGGCTAGGATGTGCTTAGTTCTGCTGCGACTTGATGTGCCAGGGCTGGTTGATACCCATCAAGGGCTTTCTCTTCTCCGAGAAGAAGAGGGAAAAGCAATGGGGAAAGGGGCTTGTGAGCGTGGGGCTGGGAGGAGAGGAGGGGGTCATGTACAGTAAGTAAGTAAATAAATAAATAAATGAAAAATAAGATAGACATGAAAAAGAAAAAATCACTTCAGACATTGTAAAATTGAGAAAAGAATAAACTGCAACATTTAGTGTTCAGATTTGAAAATAACTCCTAGGAATTATGGCTGGCAAGAAGTTGCTTCTTGGGGATACCTAAGGAGAAGAGTGGTTCTAAAAAAAAAAAAAAAAAAAAAACTCTTTTCCAAAAATAGAAGCTCAATGTGCAGAAATTTGTAAAGATAATGGTGATAGGGTTGAAGTATAGAAGGGAAAAAAGACAGGAAGGAAGGAAGGAAGGAAGGAAGGAAGGAAGGAAGGAAGGAAGGAAGGAAGGAAGGAAGTCATGATAAACTTAGCAGAAACCTTCTACCTCCCTACATGGAAAGAGGAGGGGCAAGGAGAAGCTTCATCTAAAATGAAACCCAGGAAACCCTGGTGAAGTTATTGGCAATCCTAGCCACAGGAGAAGCCAGGGTCCTCACAATATTCTTATACAGTTGCAGGCTTTACTAAGACAGTGATTCCTGTGGATGGATAAACAGTGGACATAGTCTTTTTTCTCTTATGTTATATGACTCTGGGTGCTATCTTCATATAAGACCTAGTGATTAAAAGCCAACTATCCTCCTGGCTTCAGAAGAAGAAATGAATATAGGCTGGAAAGTCTGAATGTAACCTATGATGTCATCCATTCAGAGGGTGATCAATACTTAGTAGGTCTGAAATGTATGAATACATGCTCATTCTGTTTTTAGATCTGTATAAATTCCAGTGCTATCATTGCTTCCACTATTGTAAACATATTTTGGAGAGCAAACACTGCCACAGCATGAGCCAATCCAGATAGAGAAATCTTGGAAAAATTGAACCTGCCCAGTACACAGAATGCAAAGCTAAACTTGACCACCAGAGGGTTCTGGCACCCAAAGTAAGAAAGTTGCTGAACTGGTAAGCAATTGATATTTGTACACCACGCAAGTCCTATGAAAGACAGGAGTTCACAAGTCCACCTAACCCTCATGGGCCACTATGCCCATAGCTGGCATACATAATATAATTTATCTTTGAAGAGATAAGTAAGACTGGAAAAGCTAAATCTCTAGCCAAAGCAATCAAAAGGGTGAAAAAATTTACTAAAATCAGTACAACTGAAGATAAAAAGGAATGTTACTAAAATTCCACTGAAATCTACCGGATCTTCAGGCAACATTACAAAAATGTATATTTCAAAAACTGAAAATACACAAATAAGGTGAGGAAAGCAAATGATAAAATATCCATTATGATCTTCATAAGATATGGACCTAAAAATCTTCATAAGAGTTTAACCTACAGCTCAAAGATAAATAAGCATTACAGAGTAGATGAAATTCTCAAGACCTTTCTCATAGTTAAGAAGATGAATGGCTGAGGTAGGTTGTAACTGGAATGGGAGGATCAACTGAGGAGGAGAGAAGTGGGCAAGGGAGGAAATATATGGAGGGACAGCTAAAACTAAGGCCCATGAAGGAGCACACGAAAACTTATACAAAACAGGAGACACTTTTTAATATATACATATATAAAGTCAACCTAAATGAAATTGCCAAGTAACAGGGGAGTCAGAACCCCAACTGAACATCTCTTGTCACCAAATAAAAAGTTATATCTAGTTGAGTTCTTGGCAAAGGGGCCCCATAGGAAGCCACAAGTGACCAAGGTTGTTGTCAAAGGTATTTGTGGCAATGCACAAACTGACAGTAAAGCCCTATTGTTGAAGACAACATCTATACAACTTACTAAACATAGAGAGGTCCAGTTGATACCAACCTGGAGCCTTCAACCTTCCAGACTAATATTCATGACACTGAAAGGTACTCTGCACACTACCAAAGGGGAAAATTAAACTCCAACCCAGCTACAAACCCTTTGGTCTACAATGGTGTCCTACTGCAATATACTGGTGCAAAAATAGCACAAAGCTTGTGGGAGTAATCAACTAATATTTGATTTGATTATGGCCCATTCCATGAGATGGAATCTATAGATAGTACTGTTTGGGTAATCAAGAACCTGAGATCTTGTAGGCCAGAGGCCTAGAGAAAAAAAAAATACTACTGTTTTGATAAAAGGATGACCCTTAATGACATTCTTCTATACTCATAGACCACCACATTGCTCAGCCATCATCAGAAAGATTTTATTCCCTCTGCAGATGGGAACAAACATAGAGACCCACAGCAAACCAGTGTACAGAGAGTGAGACACTCAGCCCTAAAAGGGAAGTCTACATGATACTATTCCCCTTAAAGCTCAGGGAAACTTCTAGAAGAGGAGGTAGAAAGAGTGTAAAAGCCATTGTGTGTGTGTGTGTGTGTGTGTGTGTGTGTGTGTGTGTGTGCATGTATGTGTATGTGTGCGTGTGTGTATATGCTTCCAGTTTTATTTTGTTCTGTTGTTTTCTTTTATATGGGGTTCCTGTCTATGAATGTGTGTGAATGTGTCCATGTTTCTTGTGACTTTATTTTGCATTTTCCTTCTATGTGTTTTTGTCCTATTCTAGTTTGTTTCAGTTTTATTTTATTTTATTATTCCTTAGATGACTGTTTTCTAATGAAAGACAGAAAGGTGGACCCAGATGAGAGAGGAGGTAAGAAGGAACTTGAGAGCACACAGGAAGGGGAAACCATAATCTCAATACACTGTATGAAAAAAAAATCTATCTTCCATAAAAGAAGACAGAACAAATACTAAGAAAGTTCATTTTTTAATAAAACATTTTAGTATATGTTTATGTGTGTATGTTTGTATGTGTGTTTGTGTGTGTAGCTGCCCACAGAGAGCTAAAGAAGATCCAGGTCTCCCAGAGCTGGAGTAGAGATTTCTTTGAGGCAACCCATGTTGGGGCTGGGAACTGAGTCAGATTCCTTTTGAGAAAGCAGATGTTTTTCACAACTGAATCTTTTCTCCAATGCCCACCTTAGGTTTTATTAAATAAATTTAGTATTTATATGTACATATTAAAATTAAGGCTATCAGGCTGGTGAGATGGACCAGCAACTAAAGGTGCTTTCAGGGTGTCCACAAGCCGGGGAACTTCTGTCTGATTCCCAGAGCTATATGGTTGAAGGAAAAAAAATTCTCACATGCGTTCCCTGGCATACTTGTACACATGCATACCCAGATTTACACACACACACACACACACACACACACCACACTACAAACAACAATAATAAAATTTTTAATTAAGAATATATATTAAAAGACATATCCAGTAACATTTCCAAAGTAGCTGGCAGGAAAAAAGAAAATAATAACTGAGAAAGAGCTCCAATGGGGAGGCATGCACAGGTCATAGTAACTTACACTAGGATAAAATAAGAAAACCTAGTACTGAAGTGCTAAAGAAGAACAAATGGATTAAAAGGCTTGCCTTTTACTTTACATATACTGACACATACAGATAATAAGAAAATAATAGCATTAAAATGTCAACAGCTAGTGTATCATAATTTTTCTTTAACAATGTTCAAAACATTTTGTTTTTCACTTTTGAGATCTATGATATAATGCACTTTTATTAATATGTATGCTTATCAACACCCCTGGCTTAAAAACTTAATGCTAATCATAATATAGCAGGATTCTAACACTCATGCAAACTGCACTAAAGTTTCTTTGATACCTTCATCGTGGTCACTTTGATCCTGCCAAGGTACAGAGTCCAGTGAAGGGAACTGTCTTGCTTTTGTGCACATCCAAGAAGTTTGCCCAGCAGATGCTTTGGTTGCCCAGCCACAGGTGTCAAGGTCAAATCCACAGGTCTGACACACTAGAGAAGAGAGCAAAGAGCCTTGGTGGATTATTACGGTTTCCTAGGGTGACTGCTTAACCACAACTGTGAGTTATAACAAACTAAGGAGGCTTTTGTAGAAATGCAAGTGCACATTACTCTCTCAAACTTTTAATTCAATAAGGCTTTGGATCCAGGCAGCTTTATCCAACCTTCTACAACTGGGACATGGTGCTTTCATCTACAAAGTTCATGATGGAGAAAAACATAAGTACATTACAAAAAGACATCACTTACTATATTAAATAATTTTGTGTTTTGATCAAAATCATAGCTATCCTGGGGTGTATGGGACCCACATTGCCAGACACAGCTGCAAGCATACTTAAGCCACTCTATTTGCAAAAGCTTTTAATATGATAAAATTTGCATATTCTCTAATAAGAACCATTGTCTTAAAATGAAATTTCTAGTTTCTCTTGCATCATAGAACTAGAATAAGTTGTAAAGTTCCATGTTTCTTCTTAACTACTTTATGGAAGTATAACAATTCATCTATTTACTACTCATCCTCAAACTTGAACTTTATTTTATTATTGATTATTTTGTTTACATGTCAAAAGTTGTCCCCATTCCCAGTCTCCCCTTCACAGACCCCTCATCCCATCCCCTCTCCCCTTTGCCTCTATGAGGGTTCTCTACCACTCAACCATACACTCCTGCCTCATCCATCCAGCATCCCCCTTTGCTGGACAACAAACCTCTACAGGACCAAGTACCTCCCCTCCCATTGATGTCAGATAAGGCAATCCTCTGCTATACATGTAGCTGAAGCCATGGATCCACCCATGTACTCTTGATTGACGGTTTAGTCCCTGGGAGGTCTAAGTGGTCCTGTTAGTTAATACTGGTTTTCCTCCTATGGGGTTGCAGGCCCCTTTAGCTCATCAGCCCTTTCCCTATCTCTTTCATTGAGGTAGCTAGGCTCAGCCTGATAGTTGGCTATAGCTTAATCTGTGTTGGTCAAATGCTGGCAGAAACTCTCAGGGAACAGCTATAACAGGCTCCTGTCAGTGAGCACTTCTTGGCATTAGCAATAATGTATGTGGGGGGTGGGGGTGGGAGATGGGGGTTTGGTGTCCACAGATGAGATGGATCCCTAGGTGGGGGATTCTTTGAGTGGCCTTTCTCTGTCTAAAGTCTCTGTCTTTCCATTAGCCAACATCAATGGGATAGAAGTCCCTTGGTCCTATGGAAGCTTGATGCTCTAGCATAGGGGGAGGCTAGAGCAGTGAGGTAGGAGTGGAAGACTGGATGGAAGAGCACTCTCATAGAGCTAAAGAGGAGGGGAATGGTGGGATGTGATGGGGGGTTGTGGAGGGGTAACTGGGAAGAGGGATGTCATTTAAATAATCAAATGCCAAACAAAATGATTAATAATTAAAAAGAATTATTTTCTCTATCCTGTTTTTTTGTTTGTTTGTTTTTCTACATGAAATTGAGATTTGCTCTTTCCATGTCTGTGAAGAACTGTGTTGGAATCTTGATGTGGATTGTGTTGAATCTGTAGATTGCTTATGGTAGGATGGCCATTTTTAGTATGCTAACCATATTAATTCATCTTCTGAGGTCTTCTTCAATTTCTTTTTTGAGGGATTTGAAGTTCTTATCACTCAGATCTTTCACCTGCTTGGTAAGAGTTACATCAAGATATTTTATACTATTTGTGGCTATTGGGAAGGTTGTTGTTTAAGTATTTTCTTTCTCAGGCTGTTTATCATTTGTATAAAGGAAGGCTACTGATTTCTATGAGTTAATTTTATATTCAGACACATTGCTGTATATTGTTTATCAGCTGTAGAAGTTCTCTGGTAGATTCTTGAGGTACTCTTATGTATACTATTATATCATCTGCAAATAGTGATACCTTGACTTCTTCGTTTTCAATTTGTATCCCCTTGATCTCCTTTTGTTGTCTTATTGCTGTAGCTAGAAGTTTGAGTACCATATTGAATAGATATGGAGAGAGTGAGCAGCCTTGTCTTGTCCCTGATTTTAGTGGAATTGCTTCAGGTATTCCTCCATTTAATTTGATATTGGCTGACAATTTGCTGTATACTGCTTTTATTATGTTTAGGTAACAGCCTCGAACTCATGATCTCACCAATACTTTTAACATGATGAGGTACTGTATTTTGACAAATATTTTTCAACACCTAATGAGTTAAACATGTGATTTTTTTTTCTTTGAGTTTGTTTATATAGTGGATTACATTAATGGATTTTCATATATTGAACCATCCCTGTATCCCTGGGATGAAGCCTACTTGATCGTGGTGAATGATGATGTTGATGTGTTCTTGGATTCAGTTTTCCAAAATTTTATTGAGTATTTTTGCATCAATATTCATAAGGAAGATTGATCTGAAGTTCTCTTTCTTTGTTGGGTCTTTGTGTGGTTTAGGTATCAGTGTAACTGTGGGTCTTTGTGTGGTTTAGGTATCAGTGTAACTGTGGATTCATAGAATGAATTATGTACTTTCCCTTCTGTTTCTACTGTATGGAATAGTTTGAAGAGTGTTGGTATTAGCTCTTCTTTGACAGTCTGGTAGAATTTTGCACTAAAGTCATCTGACCCTGGGCTTTTTTTTTCTTTTTTTGGTTGGAAGGTTTTTAATGAGTTTTTCTATTCTCTAAGGGGATATGCGACTGTGTAGATAGTTTACCTGCTCTTGATTTAACTTCGGTAAATTGTATGTGTCTAAAAAGTCATCCACTTCATCGAAATTTTCCAGTTTTCTTAAGTTTAGGCTTTTGTAGTAGGATCTGATGATTTTTTGAATTTCTTCTATTTCTGTTGTTATGGCTCCTTTTTCATTTCGGAGTTTTGTTAATTTGATAGTGTCTCTGTGCCCTTTAGTTAGTTTGGCTATGGCTTTATCTTGTTGATTTTCTCAAAGAACTAGCTTTTGTTTTGATTCTTTGTGCCATTCTCTTTCTTTCTAATAGGTTGATTTCCACCATGAGTTTTATTATTTTCTGCCATCTACTCCTTTTGGGTTGTTTGCTTCTTTTTGTTTTAGGGCTTTCAGGTGTGCTGTTTGGCTGCTAGTGTGGGATCTCTTCAGTTTCTTTATGAGGGCACTTAGAGGTTGGATATTCCTATTAATAATGTTTTTCTTGTGTTTATATATGCTGAATATTCATTTTCATTGAATTCTAAAAAGTCTCTAATTTCTTTTCTTATTTCCTCCCTCACCAAGTTATCATTGAGTAGCAATTTGTGCAGTTTCTGTGGGTATTTGGGCTTTCTGTTGTTTTTGTTGTTATTGAAGTCAAGTCTTATTCTGTGGTGATCTGATAGGATGTATGATATTGTTTCCATCTTCTTGTATCTGCTGACACTTGTTTTGTGACTGATTTTATTGTCAGTATTGGAGAAGATACCATGAGGTGCTGAGAAGAAGGTAAATTATTTTATTTTAGAGTGAGTGTCCTGTATATATCTGTTAAATCCATTTGGTTCATAACTTCTATTAGCTTCACTATCTGTTTAGTTTCTGTTTCAATGACTTGTTCATTGGTGAAAGTTGGATGTTGAAATCTCCCACTAATATTGTGTGTGGTTCAATCTGTGTTTTGAGCTTTAGTTAAGTTTCTTTTTTAATGTGGGCGCTCTTGCATTTGGGGTGTGATGTTCAAAATTGATATTTCACCTTGGTGGATGTTCCATTGATGAATTTGAAGAATCTTTTCCCATCTCACTTGATAACTTTTGGTTGAAAGTCAACTTTATTGGATATTAAAATGGCAACTCCCACTTGTCTTTTGGAAGCATTTTCTTGGAAAACTTTTTCCAGCCTTTTAATCTGAGGTAGTGACTGAGGTGTGTTTCTTGAATGCAGCAAAATGCTGGATCCTGCTTGCATATGTAGTATGTTAGCTTATGCCTTTTATTGAGAAATTGAGTTCTTTGATGTTGAGATCTATTAAAGATATATGATTGTTAGTTCCTGTTAGGTTTATTGTTTGAGGTAGAATTATATGTGTTTGTGATTCTCTCCTTTTGGGTTTTCTGTAAGATGATTAATTTTTTTGTCCCCCTAACCTTTGGTGTAGATACTTTCCTTGTGTTGAAGTTTTCCTTTAAGAATCTTCTGTAGGGGCTTCCAGTCTGGGCCTGAGGACTGAGCAGATCCCGGGCAGCAGCTCTGCACACAATCTCACAGAACCCAGAGGAAGTGGAGCTCCCAGGAGCTCTAACCTGGGTAGTATCTTAGGTAAGGAGATAGCAACACCAGCTCCAAACAGGGAGTAACTGGAACCCACTGGGACCCAGGAATTCACTCCTGGCCCAGAGCACTGGTTCCTTCTGGTCTGTACCCGAGCACTGAGCAGATCTTGGGCTCTAGCTCTAACCCCAGTAGTAACACCCACCGCAAACAGTTCTGAAACAACCAACATAATAGGAAAGACAGGCTCCAGTCAGAGACAGAGAAGGTAGCACTAAGGAGATCTAGAAGGTGAAAGGTAAGTGTAAGAACAGAAGCATCAGCAACCCAGGGTACACGGCATAATTGGAACCTAGTTCTCCCACACTAGAAAGTCCTGAATTCCCCATATCACTAGGAAAGCAAGATTCAGATTTAAAATCACATCTAATGATGATGATAGAGGACTTTAAGAAGGACATAAATAACACTCTCAAAGAATTTGAGAACATAGGTAAACAGGTAGAAGCCCTTAAAGAGGAAACACAAAAACCCCCTAAAGAATTACAAGAGAACACAACCAAACAGGTGAAGGAATTGAACAAATTCATCCAGGATATAAAAATGGAAGTAGAAACAATAAGGAAATCAAAAAGAGAGACTACTCTGGAGATAGAAAACCTAAGGGGGGGGGGGAACAGGAGTCATAGATGCAAGCATCACCAACAGAATTCAAGAGATAGAAGAAAGAATCTCAGGTGCAGAAGATACCATAGAAAATATTGACACAACTGTCAAAGAAAATGCAAAATGCAAAAAGGTCTTAACACAAAACATCCAGAAAATCCAGGACACAATGAGAAGACCAAATCTAAGGAGAATAGGTATAGATGAGAGTAAAGATTCCCAACTTAAAGGGTCACTACGTATCTTTAACAAAATTATAGAAGAAAACTTTCCTAACCTAAAGAATGAGATGCCCATAAACGTTCAAGAAGCCTACAGAATGCCAAATAGACTAGATCAGAAAAGAAATACCTCCCATCACATAATAACAAAAACATCAAATGCACAAAACAAAGAAAGAATATTAAATGCAGTAAGGGAAAAAGGCCAAGTAACATATCAAGGCAGACCTATCAGAATTACACCAGATTTCTCACCAGATACTATAAAAGTGAGAAGATCCTGGACAGATTTCATACAGACCCTAAGAGAACACAAATGCCAGCCCAGGCTACTATACCCAGCAAAACTCTCAATTACCATAGATGGAGAAATCAAGATATTCCATGACAAAATCCAAATTTACACAATATCTTTCTACAAACCCAGCATTACAAAGGATAATAGTGGGAAAGCTCCAATTCAAGGAGGGAAATTATACCCTAGAAGGAGCAAGAAAGTAATCCTCTTCTAACAAATCCAAAAGAAGATAGCCACACAAACATAACTCCACCTCTAATAGCAAAAATAACATGAAGCAACAGTCACTGTTCCTTAATATCTCTTAACATCAATGGATTCAATTCCCCCAATAAAAAGACATAGACTAATGGACTGGATACGTAAACAGGACCCAGAATTTTTCTGGATACAGGAAACCCACCTCAGGGACAAAGACAGACACTACGTTAGGGTAAAAGGCTGGAAAACAATTTTTCAAGCAAATGGTCCTAAGAAACAAGCTGGAGTAGCCATTCTAAAATCTTCAGCCCAAGAACACAAAAGGAGGGACTCATGGCTCCACCTGTATAGGTAGTTGAGAGTGACCTTGTTAGGCATCAGTGGAAGTAGAGGGCCTTGGTGCCTGAAAGTTTTAATTCCCTAGTGTTGGGGAATTTGAGAGCAGGGAAGTGGTAATGGGAGGATGGTGGGGGCATACTCTCATAGAAACTCCCAGAATTATATGGATTAGACATGACAGAGGCAGGTTGCCAGAAGACTAGATTCCAGAATTCAAACAAAAAATTATGTTGATACTAAAATTTGTTTTGAGAATTGTATATTGCAGAATACACAGCCTTAGAGAATCTACTCATCAAGCTAGCTTCCCCCACCCCTCTACTCCCACCCCTCTTCTAATATCTCAACACCTGTAATCAGCTTGAAGAAGTTAATGAAAGTCGGCACCCCTATTCCCTGGGCTTGGGGACTGGGGTGGTTAATATTGGACTGTCTTTCTAGGGAAAAGTAGTGGTTTTGTTGGAACATGGAGGAATGGCTAGGATTTACTGCATAGCTATAACCTCTTGGTAGAAATCTGTATAATTGTTATTAAGGTGAAGTTATAATTTCTTAAATGGTACAAAATTTACTTTGATTTCAAATCTAAGGTATTCATTGGTATGTGTTTCTTATTGATATAAAAGTGAGATTAATATTGTTACTCTCATGGGCATTGTGCCTATAGAACACATTTAGGAATACAAGGCTTAGACCCATTCTTTCTTTGACTTTTTTAAAAACTGATTTGAGATGGTTAGCCTGTGAGTTAAGGGCCTATAGCAAATTCATGGCTCTGAGTTTATTGTTAGGGTGTTTTCTATATTTTATTTAAAAATAGCTGAGAGGAGTTAACAGAGAACAGTCCAGATTGCCTTACATGGATAGTTGGTTTTCAAAACATCAGAAGTCCACAGAACTGATGTTACAAACATTTCTGTATTAATGTTCATTTTGATTAGAGAACTGTCTGCTCCTGACAGCTTCCCTGTCTTGGATTCTAAGAAGAAATTGAGCATCTTTGGAGTTACTTTAGTTGTGGTGAGACAGCCACTAGGCAAGAATTGCCTCTTTTCATTTACAGACAAATCACTGTCCAGAAAAGGTCACACTTGCAGAATAGTCGACTGATTATATCTGCCAAGACAGAGTAATCAGCCCTTAATAAATCTGCATCACTAGGTCTGTCAGATGATCCTGGGCCAGAAGGCTGAAGATAAGATGCTCCAATGTCTTGCAGTATAGGAACTGTCCAGATGTTCAGTGGTCTCTATAAATTGACTAAGTTTTAGAAGCTATACTTTGTGCTTCCCATAACTTCAGTTAATTCATTCATTCTGGATTTCTGATGGGGTTGAATACTTATAGTCTCATATCCAATCCTGGATATTTACTTTGAGAGAAAATATCTGAGAGGATGGTTTTCAGCTGACATTCATTCTAAATCCAAGAAAAAAAAACAGGTTTAGAACTAAATCTTTTAGTTAGGAGAGATGGCAGAGATTGTGTTTAGTCAACAAAATGATGGACTGAGTATTAGATCTATCTTGTACCTTACTGATCCAAATTGGTATATTTATGCTCTAATTGTGTTTTAAGAGAAAAGGTTTTTTTTTTTAAATTTTAACAGGAAGGGTGATATATAGGAGGAGCTAAGGTGGGAGGAGTAAGGAGAGGAAGAGTAGGAGTAAGGAGAGGAGGAGCTAGGAGACGGGGTGGGGGTGAGGAACATGGACACGGATGTTCACATGTCTCTGCCAGTCAAAGGTAGTTGGTATATCTAAGCTGGGTATTGGATTACACTTCTGATTGTATGGGCATCTTGTTATTGAGAATTACCAAACTTATAAAGCCTTTGATTAACATTTTTTTTAAAAAGTTACTAATGAAAATAAATAAAAGAAAGAAAGAAAGAAAGAAAGAAAGAAAGAAAGAAAGAAAGAAAGAAAGAGAGAGAAAGAAAAAAGAAA
>NW_021604604.1:6676574-6681555 GCF_004785775.1 Grammomys surdaster
AGAAAGAAAGAAAGAAAGAAAGAAAGAGAGAGAAAAAAGAAAGAGAATCTTCTGTAGGGCTGGGGTTGAAATTTGGTTTTGACATGGAATATTTTGGTTTCTCCACCTATGATGATTGATATTTTTGCAGGGTATAGTAGCCTGGGATAGCATTTGTGTTCTGTGAGGGTTTGGATTACATCTTCCCAGGATCTTCTGTATTTTAGAGTCTCTATTGAGAAGTCTGGTGTAATTTTGATAGGTCTGCCATTATATGTTACTTGGACGTTTCCCCTTACTGTTTTTAATATTCTTTCTTTGTTTTTTGTATTTAGTGTTTGGTTTATTATAGGAGGATTTTCTTTCCTGGTTAAATATGTTTCATGTTCAGTAGGCTTCTTGTACTTTTACGGCCATCTCTTTTTTTTAGGTTGGGGAAGTTTTCTTCTATGCTTTCTGTTGAAGACGTTTTCTAGACCTTTGAGCTGGGAATCTTTGCTCTCTTCTATTCCTATTATTTTTAGGTTTGTTCTTTTCATTGTGTCTCAATGTGCCCTGGATGTTTTGGGTTAGGAATTTTTTATGCTTTGTATTTTCTTTGACCATTGTGTCAATATCTTCTAAGTTATCTTCTACACCTGAGATTCTCTTTCCTTTCTCCTATATTCTGTTGTTGATGCTTGCATCTGTAGTTCCTGACCTCTTTCCTATGTTTTCCATTTCCAGAGTTGCCTCTATTTTTGATTTCTTTATTTTTTCTACTCCCATTTTTAGATCTTGGACCATTTGTTCAATTCTTTCACCTGTTTGATTATGTTTTCTTCTTTAAGGGCTTCTACCTATTTATCTGTGTTTTCCTGTATTTCTTTAAGTTTACACGTTATTGATATCCTCCTTAATGGTCTCTATTATCTTAATGGTATAAAATTTTAGGTAAGCATTGTGTTTCTCAGGTGTGTTGGGGTATTCATGGCTTGCTATGGTGAGAGATCCGGGTTCTAATATTGGATTCTGTTGTTTATGATCTTGTGCTTGCTTCTGGCAATCTGGTTATCTCTGGTGTTAGTGTACCTCGATTTTTCTGTATGGAGCCTGCTTCCTGTGACTCTTGGTTTCAGCAGATCTCCTAGGGGCTCTCTGGCCCTAGCTGCTGCTGGTCTCCTAGGAGATTGCAGACTGTTGCCTTGGCTGCAGAAGATCTTGTGGGAGCCCTGTAGACTGTTTTCCTAGCTGAAGCAGATCTCCTTGGAGCCCTGCAGACTGTGCAGTGTTGAGAGAGAGTAGGGGACAGGATGATCTGTCCCCAACCAGGTGCAGACCAGAAGAGAGAGGAGGTAGGGTATGAATCCCACATCTTCTTGGCTCCTGGGGGTCCCTGCTGCTGCAGTTATTTGGATGGGTATCCTACCTGTTGCCCTGGATGCAGTAGATCTCCTTGGAGGTCTATAAAGTATACAGTGTTGAGAGATGCGGAGAGACAGGGAGATTTGCCCACAAGCAGGAATAGTCGGGAAGGAAGGAGGCCCCAACTTGAATTTTAAATTCAAAAATTGTATATGATTATAAGACAATCTTTGATGGTGTGATCTTATAAAGCATAATGTTAGGTAGAGGTATTTAATCTTACCCACTGCTTTATTTAACTGTAGACATTGACACCCAGCTAAGCTAAGACATTAAAGTCAACAAAAGTTGTCATGTACATGTTCCTATAGCTGGCCTCAAGATTTTACAAATTGTGTTCATACCAATAAGATGGGCATCTCAATTTGACACTCGTATCTCAAGCCTTCATTTGCAAAAATCAAGTCTGCAGAGCTTTGTATCTGAGTACCATAAGTCCTGCTTGGTTTTCAACACTTCATCACATGGTAAAATCTCATCTGTTACATTTACAGAATGATCATAAGATACAAAATCCCTTGGAAACATTCACATCTCTCTCAAGATGTTAACATTCAAAAAATATATTCTAAACATTTGTTTCATGATATGAGAAAAAGAGATGATGAGACAAAGAGACAGGAACAAGGAGAATAAAGCAACATACCACTGAATCTACAGTTTAATCAGATCAGTGTCAGTCAAGCCCAGACCAAACCATCAATGTTCTCATATCTACATTGACAATGAAATGAAGAGTCTAGGACTATAACTTGGCAAGAGAACTAATATGGTAGATGGAATCCTCTGGAAATGAGGTCTACACTTGAACTACCTTCTCTGAAACCATTTTTCATGTTGGCTAGTTTGGTGGTAGAGATTAGACTTGAAAGGAGACTTGATCCCATCCCTGTTCCTTCTGTTACTTGCAGAAAATTCCTACTCTCAGACTCAGAATTACTGAATGTGACTCTCTTGACATTTGTGCCAATGTTGCAAATGGTGCAGAAACTCATTGGTCGTTGAAATTTTGGACTCTAGCCATTTCAATATTCACTTTCACATTATTTCTCAGTTTGATGACTTCTTCTGATATTGATTCCTGAAGAACTTTGATGAAAAGGCAAACTCTTATTGAAACTTCAACTTATGTCTGTAAGTGCTGTCAATTCTCCCAGATTCCAACTCTTTTCCTTAGTCTTGAACCTGTCCTGGTGGTGAAGAGACACAACTCTACTTCTTAATTTCAGCATGAAAACCTATGATGACACTAAATTCTCCGTATAACTTCAAGTGGTCCACTCTGCAATAATCACCTGACATGTATAGTTGGCTTCTTCTAGTACCTCAACTCTAACAAGACAGTCATGTTTGTTAGTGACACCGGTGAAGAACAGGCAGCATATATAATGGTATCCTATAAAATCATACCACCTACTAACCTAGAACTATCTTAGCTTATTTGAGAACATTCCATAGTGTTTTCTCAATGGCAACTTTATCATACCAGCCACCTGATAGCCTACTATCTTTCAATGTCTTCAATTCTCTTTATACTCTTTCATGTCTTCATTTTTTTCCTTACAGTTGTCAAGATGGGGTGCTCTTCATTTTTATCTTCTCATGCACTTTCAATATTCTAAAAGAAAAATTAAATACAACACTCTATCTGACCCTACCCACCTTTCTACAACTAACAGGCATAAATTGAGGACACATTCATGAAAACTGAAACTAATATATATTTGGGACTATTCATTTCCTTCAGCATGGCATCCCCATTTGCATCTCTTCAGTCTTAGACAGCCTCCCTGTTCTTCTAAAACATCATCATTGTCAGTTAATTATCTCAATTCACACAGTGGGAAAATGAACGAAATGAGAAGAGATTTACACAAGCCACACCCTTTCCTGCTGTATACTCTACACCTTCTCCTGTCAGCTTCCCATGCTCCTCTCTGAACACACTTTTCATTTGTACAGAAATTGTGTATATTTCTTATTTAAAGATTCACTTCAGAAGATTCATCCTCTCTCCTCAATAATAATAATAATCCTCTTTCCCTATAAGATCATTCCCTTTGGTGCCCAAACAACAGCATTTCATCCATCTTCAAAAGACTTAACTTTCAACTTATTCTGTAACGACTGCAAATTCTCACAAACTCCAACTCTTTTTCTGTGCTCACTCTTGAGCTTGTCCTAGTAGGATTTTTTTTCTTAATGTAAAATTTTTATTATACAAAACCACTATTTAGGCCACTTGAGCTGTTTGCTTCAGTGTCATTTTGTATATCTGCAGTTATACAATAAAACTACTTTGTACTTCCAAAATATTTCATCATTAAAAATCAAACAAACAAACAAAAATAAATAAACCCACAAAATACCCATAGCTATTACTGGTAAGGTATCATTCTCTGCACTATCTCAGACACTACCTTCTTTCACTTGGGATTTACCCACTCTGCATTTTTCATACAAATGAAATGATGTGGCACATGGTCTTCTGAATCTAGCTACATTCTGAATTTTAATAATATTTTTATTTGAGTCATGGCATTATATAATCCACGCTGATCATAAACTTCCCATCTTCCCATCTCTATCATCCTTTCCGAGGTCTAGGAGTACAGGCATGTATTCCTAGGACTTACTATACTAACAGAGTCAAAGATGACCTTGAATTCATGACTCTTCTGCTTTACATTTCTCCTAAAGAGAATCCTTTCAAAAGATCCTTTCTGTGATGATCTTTTAGCAAACCAAGCTTATCCCAGCAGGCTTTTACATTTGCATATCTTGCTGAAATGTACATTTGTTGTTCTCTGGACCCTTTGGCCTTTCTGCTCAATTACTATCTGTGCACTTAAGGTCAGCATGCTGAGTGTGCTATTTAAAACTTTGCTCGCTCACCCTCACCTTTGGTGCTTTATCTCAGTCCTATGTTCTTTAACTCACAACTGGACATAAAATACACCTCTTATTTATTTGTTTACTGAATGCAATGGATATCAATTGTCTTTTAGCTACTGTTTACCTCAATGCCTAGAAATATATTTGGCAGACTACAGATGTTAAATACATATTTTGTTTCTTTAACAAATGAGCAAATAACAAATGAAACCAAATTGAAGGTATTTTAGGGCATCTAGAAATCATCTTGTATCTTATTTGTGATAAAAGTGGATCAATTGGTAATAGCAGTGATTTACCAATACATGCATAATTTGGTTTTTCATAATGAGAGTTTGAAAATGATGAATATGCAAATCATCTTGAAAATAAAGTAGACTGGAAATAAAATTGCACACGCAATTTAGAAAATGATGACAATAAGTGAAGCTAGGACCCAACAATAACAATTATCATGATGCAATTAAAATGGTAATTTTGTGGGCTTATATCAGTGCTGCAAATCTTCCCTTTAGAACTCTTATTATTAGGCATAATTCAATGAAATACTATACATTTTCTCTATTTACCATTATTTATACAAGACTTTAAAATTAAAACTAGCAAAATATTTAAGTGAAAATTTCATTTAACTGGAATGTGTTTTATACAGATAGGTATTAAACATTACCATATATATATATATATATATATATATATATAT
>NW_021604604.1:6681655-6727237 GCF_004785775.1 Grammomys surdaster
CCATCTCTCTTCTGCCCTCCCCTTCCCTTTCTCCTCCCTCCCTCACTTCTTTGTTACATTGTACTGTCACCTCAATTTACAGAAATACTTCAGAGTTGGTTAAAATCTCTCATCAATAGGAAGAATTTTTGACAACCATTTCAAGGCATCTAGACTAATGAAGGCACTTGTCTAGAGAAAGCCATCCTTCAAAGCTTATCTTACCCAAACCGGTTGTATGCAATTGGCCAGTAATTCTTATTCATTAGATAACAAATTCCAGGTCTCAAGGCTATTGCAGTGAAAGTTACAATTGACATCCAATTTTGACCCTACAGAATTTAAACAATTTTTGTCATTTTTCTTTAATTCATAATGGATTTAAATTAATGATTATTGTTTCATAAAGCGTTACTGGAAAGCTAACATTTTAAGGTAAGTAGAATTTTAGTTAACTGAATAATATTTATGCATCAGGAAGATTCTAATTAAGCAATGATTTGTACATTAGTGTCATTTTACAAATGACACTGAAGCAAAGTCCTGAAAACCCAATCAAAAAATATTCACAGAATTTCACAATATTCTGATTATGAGCCACAGCATGCAATCATTTATAAAAATTATAATCATCAATTTATTCAAGAATCAATCAGTGTTATTCAAGAATCACTGATTAAACACATTTTATTTTGGCATAGTCACAAGCATTAATTTCTATTTTGTGCTTCCCACTTTTGGAGAGTCCCATTGATATTTTTTTCCAAGAGATGTACCATGAGCTTTGTATCCTGGGAAGAGCAACAGTTCTGTAGAATGATATTTTTACAAATGTTGGAAATGTCTGAAAATTTTCTCTAATTTAAAAATTTTACTGTCTCACCAAAGAATTAAGAAATTACAAAAATAAAAATACTTATGTATTTCTATAAAGTTGCTATTTTACAGTAAAAATTAGTATACTCACACTAAAATTGGGTTATTTTTCTCCAAACATACAATTACAAAGGTGTGCATAAACTACTATCTGCAGTTTTCAAGTTCAAAAAGCTACCACTGTTTTATAAATTTATTTTTAACTTATCACTATGAACTCCACATTTATTTCTTCTTTCTCCCTTCCTTCTTTTCTCTTTCTTTCTTTGTATCGTATTGTATTGTTTGTTTGTTTGTTTGTTTGACTTTTGAGATAAGGTTTCTGTGTAGGCCTAGCTATCTTGACTCTTGTCTTTAAGCTGGCCTTCAACTCACAAAAAACTGTCTGCCTCAGTTTTTTAAATGTTAGGACTAAAGGCATGTGCCATCACTAACCAGAATCTCCATCCGTTTCTTTATGGTTGTTGTTCTGTTTTGTTTATTGAGCAGAGTTTTGTGGTATAGTCCAAGTTATCCTTAAACTTTGATCCTCCTGCTTCAGTCATGGGAGAGCAGTGACCACAAGACTGTCCTATATGCCCAGCTTTTTCCTTTCTGTGTTTTTGATAAATACATGTATGTATTAATGATTACAGTACAGTTGACAGTTTTATTATCCTTCTCTTTGTCTCCTCTGAGCTTATTACCCCTACCATACTTTTATCCTCACTATTTCTGTTGGCCTTTGAGTGCATTAGAGTTCTGGGATATGCATACTTTACATTTTTCTTAGTTTAAGTAAGCACTTCCAGAAAAATGGAGAAGTCTTACGGCCCTAGAAATTCTACATCACTCACTTTATGTCAAAATTAGCAAAGTTACATTTCCATTTATTGATTGTACAAGGTGATGTAGAAATCTTTGAACAGTGTGTGTTTATACATATACATACACATACAAATATACATACATATATATATGTATACTATATGCATAATATACATATGCATATGTATACACTATACATACACATATATGTGTGTATATATATCTAAGATGGAAGTATAAATATTTATCCCATATGCCATCTTATAACTTCTTCTGCTTTTAGGGGAGAAAACTGCTCTATATCTAAATATTTTCAAATTTAGTTTTCTTCTTTTATACTTGAAGTTACTCATTTTGATCTGGTATTATTTCAAATTTTATGTTTCTGCTTATACCTAGAAAAATTGTCATAGTATTTCCTTTTAGGGATGTCATTCTTATGATGAATACACCAACAGTAAAAATATAGAATAAAAGATACAAAATGCATTTCTGCACACAGCAGAAAATAGAAATGTATTCATAAACAGGTAGATTTTTTTAGTTTCTGAAGCAAAACAACTTACTTAACTCATAAACCATTGCCACTGCTTATCTCTATTACATGAAAAAAAAAGTGAATATTCAGGAGAATTTATGCTCCCCAGCAAAGAAGGTCATTCATATAAGAATTGGCTCACCAATGACACAACCAAAAATACCTTCTCTTCCGTTCTCTTTTTCCAGCACCAAAATTGAAGTGTACACAGTTCACCCACAAGCCAAGCAACATGTGGAAAATATTAAAATGTCACTTTATCCTTGAGGTTCACAACAAGGAGAAAAACAGTACTTATGCATTTATTTTATAAAATCATTTAACCATATTTGTCTGTATACATACTACCAAATACATGCCTATGCCTGGCTTGAATCTGAAAGGATTTTCTGAAGGAAATGCCTAGAAGACATCCATTTGGCTTTGCCTCCATGTCTCTGGTGGCCCCATCCATTCCCACTCCCAGAATTTCAGGAAACTAAATCACTGACTCTCTTTCATTGGGATTGTGCTTCTTGTCCAAGAATCAGGAAATAACCAGAACTTATGTTTTGTAATTCCAGCTCTGTTTGTAAATGTGGCCTTGCTCATTTCACAGAAAATGTTCTGATATTTAAAATGCAAGCCCCATCTTCAGTGCTCTACTAGGTCTTGAGGGAAGCCCTGGACACAATCCGCCCACACATGGTACTGATGAGTAACTGTGCTCAGTCTGTTATATTACTGCCTCGGGTTGGCTGCTTGGTCCCACTGGAAATTTAATGCTTCTTAATTTAACCACCTTTCACACTCTTAGCATTTGCAGAATGTATCTGCACTCCAGTGCCAGTCCTGGGCAATTACACGCTAAACCCTTTCTCCATTATCAACCAGCCATGGTACTGCTGAGTTTTCCTGTCAAACTTTTAACTCTGCTTAACTACACCCATACCAAACACACACACACACACACACACACACACACACACACACACACACACCAAAAATCTCTTCAATTGTAAACAAAACAACAAACTCCTCTGTGCCTTCATCTTCAAAGAACACAACAGGTCATTTTACCTGATTCTTCAATTCTTTTTTCCCCATTAATTTATCTATTCAGTTTACATCCCAATTACCACCACTCCACCTTCCACAATCCCTTCCATATTCCCCCTTTCCCTTCTCCACTGAGAGAGTTGAGCCCCCCACCCTGGATATTCCTCCATCTTGGCACATCAAGTCTACGTCAAAAAGTCACTGACAAAAGTCCAATAACAAGAAAAAAAATCCACCCAACGTCTGGCCTCATTGCCTGTTTCTCTTTTGAGAATGATTAACTAGACTGGTCAATATATCTAGTTAGAGATCATTAGTTAGGTGTATCTTCTCCCACTGAGGCCAGACAAGGCAGCCCAGTTAGGGGTAAGGATTCCAAAGACAGGGAACAGCTTTAACAACAGCCTCAACTATAGTTGTTGGGGGACTCTTATGAAGACCAAGCTGTATATCTGCTACAGTCTTTTATAGCTTTCCTGAAGGTGACACCCTTTCTAACATCCAATGAGTAAAAAGTCTAGACTGATGCTACCATACTTCTACTACTACTACTATGTTACTACTGATGATACTACTATGATACTTCTAAACATTGCCCTTTAATAACTACTTATCCCTTTATGTATAAAATCTCATTCCATGACATCCACCTCATCCCAGCTCTGTCTTTCATGCACATCTGACACCCACATTGATTGAAGACTTCAGTCTTGAATTCTATTGTCATCTCCTCTAGTCCCAGTTCTTACAGTAGTGTATAAAATTAGCATATAAAGGCACAGTTAGAAACAATCTAACAAAGAAAAATCTTGAAATGTGTAAAGGATGACTCTGGGTGGCTTAGTAACTTTTGCTTCCATGGAATCTCAAGTGCATTACGAGTAGAATGACTTATTGTGTGAAATCACAGGTTTTTCTGCAATGTTCATTGAATGTTATCATCTATTTACTCTCCTCCTTACCTTCTTCTTCCTCCTCCTCTTCTTCTTCATTCTCCTCCTCCTCTTTCTTTTTTCAAAAGGCATTTGAAATTTTCACTCAAAATCTTGTATTTATCTTTGAAATATGTATTGTGCCCCTTCTACCTTGACCATTATCCCAACATAGCAACTACAGACAATTAGGAATTGCTTTAGTTTACACAAATAACAATGGAGAGAAACTTCACATCTGAAAGGATAGTAGGGTCTTACAGAAGTTCCAGTGTCAAGTACCATCCAATAATATTCTTGTGAAAATTTGTAATGTAATATAAATAATACAGTATCACTGGCCAAAGTCTAATAACAAAAAAAATCCACCCAAGGTCTGACCTCATACCTCATAGCCTGTTTCTCTTTTGAGGATGATTAACTAGACTGGCCAATAAAGATAACTAGTTAGAGATCACTTTGACTGACTCAAATATCTTCAGACTATAAAGAGAACACTTATATGAACAGCATCAGTAATAAATGTTTCATATCAAAGACTGAGTGAACACTGGCTGTGTTCTTGATTTGGGAATACCACACAAAGTAAAAGAAAGAGATAATAAGAAGGGAGATTTGAGCAGAAGAGCTGTCAGCAATGGAGTAGCTTACCCAACAGCTCTGATAGACTGCATTCTTCTGGTCTAATCAATGTTTTCCTCTTTTCCTAAAACATCTTTGAGGTTAATGATGTGATTATTTACTTCTAAAGCTGCTTAGAATGAAATCTATTCCCCTGATTTATCTATTTCAATGTATCCTATAGTGGTTTCTTGTGTGATATACAGTGAAACACCTTTAGATGCTTCAGTATTAGGACTGTTACAGATCTCATAAATCCTACATATCTGCAACTACTATCTTATCATGGTTAACAATAGTTATTTCACATTCAACACAAATTCTCATTAACAAAATCCTTGTTCTATCCAAAGAGAACCAACATATCTCCTTGGTTCCTGAATTATTAATTACCATAACTTCCAGATATTTGAACTAAGTTCAAACATGAAACACCTTTTTGACAAATTAACATCTGCAGTTTCCATGTAAGTTGAGTCCCTCAATGGGTTTTTTTTGAAGTTTGATCCTCTGTGTGACAACATTAAGAGATGTTGGGGTCATAAATGGTGGATCTTAGTCAAGGAGTCATTGAACCAAATGGTATGTTAACTGTAGAAGGATCTAATGTACTTCTTGAAGGATCCCAGTTAGTTCTGATGAAAGGTTATTATAAAAGATCAGAAAACCAGATTTCTACCTTATTTCTTCCCATCATAAGCTCTTGTCCTCTTAAATACTTCCTTATATGATGTCATCCACAGTGATGTATTTATATCCAGAAGTCATCATCAAAATTAAGCATATAGTATTGAAGCTCTAGAACTATGAGCTAAATTAACTTATTTTTATTATATAGTGCCATTACAAAAATAGCTATTTCATTCTGGTATATTATGTTAAACTACAATGCAATAAAAAGATAAAATAAAATTATATATATATATATATATATATATATATATATATATATATATATTCCTTGCTTATTTGATTAAGTTTTTAATCCTAATAAAATTATAATTTCAATACTAAACTTGCCATTGGAAAAATATAAAAAGAGAATTGAATATTAACTGAGTAATATAATCAACTGGTCTTAGATTTGTTGTACATAGTTCATCAGTATATTTTGTTTCACCCCACATAGAAGATAGATTACAACACTGATTTTCTTTGAGTTGATACCTTGAAGTGTTTATCAAACTTGTCCTCTGATGAGGCCATTTCAAGAGTATGGAAGCCAGTTTTCTACCAGCTTCCTGGAAGGCATGGAAATCTCTAGTTTAGATGTAGCTAGCCAGTTTAAAGAACACTATGAGATTAAAAACCAACACTAAATCATCCTACTTAATCTTTTGTTGCATCATAGTTTGTTAAAAAGCCTATCTTCATATCTTCACTTCCAGGAAAAGCAAGTCATTGTTAAACAGTATTAAAGCAATGAAAAATATCTACTATTAAAACATCACGGTAAAACAGAACAGATGAAAATCATTGCAATGCTTAAATTTTTAAAAATAAGAAGCAACACAAGAGAAATGTTCTTACCATCTGCAGGCAAGCAACCTGAACTGAAAGATATGTCATCAATTGCCATAACTTCCTCCTGTCCATGAGGTATAGGCATCTGAGCTTGAAAAATGACCTGCACAATAAGGATAAAACAAAGAACACAAAACAGGAGGTTTCACTGTCTCATGATGCTGTAGAAGAAAGCTTACAAATACTATACAAAATGGAAGTACTCAGGTACCTCATGGATTCCAAGGAAAGGGGATCAAAGCAAATATTTTCAAGAACAAAACAGTGTAGCCATCATTGGGCTGCAGATATCTGGTGTGGATTAGAGGACTTGTCCAGGAACTTGTGAAGATTCTCTTTTATAGTCGCTTAAGTTTCGAATTCTAGTACATGTCGTGTATGTCTTCACACATTTACCATTTATCAAGGTTTTGAGCCTAGGTTCCATCTTGACCTCTGGACCTTGGCAATTTGTTTCAATTTTACTTCTAATTCTTCCCATTTTACTCACAGTCTTGCCTGAATTGTATTTGTGTTATCATCCTTTACATTGCTAGCCAGCCATTAGTTGAATCAATGCTGAGAAAAATGGCTTACAATGAGTGAGTTTATTGTTATTATGTATAGATTTCCTAAGTCTACATAGCAGAAAATATCCTGCTATGATGAATCATAGAAATCCAGAAAGGATTCACTCCAGTATCTAACTACCTATGTCAATAGACAATAGGTGCATTGATGGGCATTTTATACCAATCTCACCAAGGAATTCCAATGACACTAGTGGTTTTACTCAGGTGTATATTAAACAAGTATAGATTATTCAGCCTTCTTCATTTTATAAACACTATCACTTCTAAAAGTCAGTGTTCTTTCTTGGGTTAATTATTAGTATGGATCCACCAAAACAAACCCCTATCCTGAACTGCATTCACATTGACACTATGCAACATGATGTGCAAGTATGATTTCTTACAAGGAAAATGTTGTCTGCCACTATATTAAAAATCCAATAAAATACGTCCAGCGCCTGTTGACTAACCTAAAATATAAGCCTAAGAAAGTCTTATTCTGTCACCCAAAACAGAAAAACTGAAGGATGGCATGGAAAGCATAATCATATAGGAAAGATATAAAAAACATTGTTAGAGATGAAGTAAAGAAGTATGCTTCTCATAGGTGGACATAAAATAATCCTCATAAAAATAACCCATATGAGAGGCTGAAGCAATGGTTCAGTGGTTTAGAGCAACAGTTACTCTTACAGAGGATCTCGATTTGGTTCCCAGCACCCAGATAGCAGTTCACAAACATTTCTGCAACCCCAATTCCAGGGCACACTACTCCTTTTCTGACCTCTGAAAGTATCAGATATGCAGGTAGTTCACAGACTTTCATGCAGGTAAAACACTCATAAACATAAAATAAAAATAAACCTAAAAATCAATAAATAACCCATATGATATATATATGGAAAACAACTTTTACCCAAAGCAGTAACTGAGATACAGATCAATGGGGGTTAGTAGTTGCCTTGTATGCCAATGGCCCTGGTTACTCCCCTCAAAGCCCATTCAGCATCATGTCACTTTGGGAGGGAGTAACAGGAAGATTCGAAGTTCAAGATGAACTTTGTTGTATATAGAGTCAGAGGCCGTTCCGAGCTTCATGAGACCCAGTATCGAAAGAAAGACAGGGAATGATTGGAGAAGAACAATGGCTACTCTTCCTAAGCTCCAGAGTTTGACTCCGAGAACCCTAATGGTAGCTCACATCCATCTGCAACTCCAGTCCCAGAGGATCCAACAACTTCTTTTGTTTCCACAGATTTTAGGGAAGCACATAGGCGTGCATTCAGGCACTCACAGATACCCATTAATAAATAAATACATAAATAACAAAAGAAACAAACAAATAAATAAAATGTTTAAGAAATAAAATATACTGTGTATATAATTAACATTGAATATTAACTCCTCTTATTACAACAGATATTAAGATATGACAGCTACTCTATGGATCATTCTTGTGACTATGAACTTCAATATTTCTATGCGTCATTCTTTTAATTTTCTGAGAACTTTTCCAGATGTCTGTGCTTTCTAGCTCCTGCTGAGTTAAGCATATCCTGACAGTCACCAAATTTAAAGTTAGAAATAGCAATAAATGTCTGTTCCATCACCATCCTCATTTCTGCTCCTTCTTAAAAGATCACCCATCATCAGACTTTAGCTAGTATCCAGCCTGAGGAAGTACATATTTTACTTCACAAATGTTTGCCACTCTCCCGGGCTCTCCTTCCATGCCTCTGCCTCCTACCAGGCATTTTCCCTCGAATGAGAAAAGTTACCTCTAATTCATAACACACCGCACTCTCTCTCCAAATTGAAGCTCTCACTTCACTCATTTGCTGACAATGATCAGGCTGCAACTCTGCGATGCTCAAAACTCCAAAATGACCTTTAGTATTGCTTTCTCCTCGGGCCTCACGTCTAATCACCCAGGACCTATTAAGTCTATTTTCCTTCCAGCCTTGTCTCTACTCCCATTTCCTTCTGCCTGATGTATTGAAGCTGCCTTTAAATTGCTTTCCTGCCTTAATCCTCTCCTCATTAGAGTTTGCAACAGATATTATATGTTTATTTGGCTCAGCTAAATCACAGGCTAACTTGGTATAACTGAAGAAAAGTTATTGTGCAAATTATCTGCCATTTGAGCCCCTATGCTCAGCCAAGGAAAACCTTAGTCTTAAGAGAGAAACAGTTTCTCTATGGAAAATTTACTAATGGGTCTGAGAGGTTACGAAAAACAAAGCCCATCAGATTTAACTAAATGGACCCACTAAGTAGATTTAAGCAAAAAGATTTTTCCCCTGGGATGTTGGTTATAATCTAGAAAAAAAATCAAAGTAAGCAAAACCCCAGGGTAATAAGAAAGAGCCAATTCCTATGAAGGGCCAAAGTCAGAGACTCTCCTGGCTTGTGGTGGTGCTATTTATACAAAAAAAAAAAAAAAAAAAAAAAAAAAAAAAAAGATTTATTCTTGGTTTTATCCAAAGTTTTCTTTCAAACTTGTATGTTATTTGCATTGTATTAGGGATTTTTTAAATGGAACAAAATAGCCCCAAAAAAGAAAAGAAGAAGGAAAGTGGAAAAGAAAAGAAAAAAGAAGAGAAAAGAAGAAAAGAAAGAGGGCAGCAGAACGTAAGAGAGACAATAGAGTTATTAGTTACGACATCACAGGAGGCAGGAATACCCAACACTGATTCAACAGTAAAATGAGACAAGTTTATTTGCCCCCAGACATTTTAGAGAAAATGATCTCTGAGTGGAGACAAGAGGTCCCCTCTCAGAACACTTGATTTAAATGTTAGAGGAAGATATAATATCAGATCAATAAGAGATCTGACTTACCAATAAGTACCTGACCAGAAAACTTACAGTTACATGACTATGTAGATAAATGACACAGGATAAATGATAGAAAGGCACATATCATTAAAGCTTCCTTAATTCGTAGTGTGTATTCAATTATTTTCCAATTACTTTCCTTTCTTTTCCTTGTCTTTTTAGACACCGTTTCCTTTGAGACATTAGGCCTGAACATGAAATTAGATTCTCCTGACTCAGTTTTCCAAGTGCTGGAATTATAAGCATGTGACAGTGTACCTAGCAGTTATTTTCCTTTCTAAAGATTTAAAACAATATTAAATCTAATTGCATGGATCTACAATATTTTAAAATGTTAGAAATTCACTAACAATGTAATAGCACTGCAATTTCATCCAGCATGTCATATAAAAGAATATTTATTGGTTTCTATGAAATAGAGTTGACTACTTTTAGAGGTTCTGATTTTTATCTCTCTCCTAAAACAGTTTAGTTAGACACAGTATAGACAATTATTATCATTCAATGACTAAATGATTGACATCTGAAACCAAACTTCTATAGATTCTAACATGGTATGGTTACATGATAGGTTGTTAAACTGTAAAGCTTAAAGCCTCAATGGTAAAATGGGGGGCAAATTATCATTCACCCTCAGAGTAATCCCTGAGGGGCTAGTTAGATTGTGGTATGAAGAACTAAGCACAATCCCTTCACTTTAGTAAATGTTCAGTAAATAATGTTAATTGCTACAAGCTCCAAATGTCTTCAAAACATCTATGAAATGCTGCCAACATTGTTCATAATGCCAACTTCTTGTTTATGGACCAGTGGATCCTTGGAAATTAAACCACTTCAATTTTATTAAGGAACAAAACTAGCATTTTTTAGATAGAAAAGATAAAGGGCCCTGGGTAACAACCAGCTTCAGGAGATTTTCCCAGAACTCACATTAACCTGGAATGTAGCTGTCACTGACTGAAATAACTTATCCAGCTATTTCTGAAGGAAGCATGTGTGGCTTTAAACTATCAGTCAGCATGGAGGGAAAATTGCAGAGAATGAAATAATTCCTGAGGGCTTCCAAGTTGCTGAGGCAGCAGATATAACATGGAGGCACCGATTACAAAATTCCTAAAATAGTCTTCTCACAAAAGCTCTTCAGGAACAAGATAGTGGCTGATGGTGGTTCGCATTATAAGCACAGCACATCTCTGAAGCTCACCACACAGCACTGAATGAACATCTGTTCACTTGCTGACAGGACAAAATTAAAGGTATCTGCAGCCTTAAAACATGGGTATAGCCTAAGCATCCCAGGAGCCTTGTGCCGCAGTCCTCTTAACAAAGCTTTTATAAGTCACAAGCACTATTTTTCCATCAGCAATAAAGTATTTAGGGAAACACATTACTATACTGAGAAAGCACTGATGTTAATTGAAGTTCTTGCTGCATTTAAAGAACTCCCATGGATAACCTCAGTGTTCAAGCCATGGCTGAATTGCCATAGAGGTAATATAGTCTGGGATGTTAAGTTTTATGTTTATCTTATACACACACACTTTGACTGACAAAATCTTTAGTGTTTAGAAATGGGCACCTGAAGTAAGCAAGAAACTAATTGCAAAAGGTTTGGCAGATAAGGTCCATTAAGTAGCACTTTTGCCCATCATCCAAATCTATGTCACCCTAATATTAAAACCTCGACCTGAAGATATAGATGATTATATACTAAAAGTGTATTAATTTGACAAAGATCATTAAAAACTTTCTTAGTACTCACTGTTTCAAGGTTTAGAAAAACAGGCAGTGAGTTAACAATGCACCTAAATAAGATCTTGTCAGTCATTACAATTGACATAATGTGGCAATTCCCATCCAGTTGATGTGGGTCATTCTTAATAAAGTCAATCTTGGATGTATGATGCTGCTTAGGTAGACAAGAGGGCTGAAAAGTGCATAAGAAATGTACTAAAATCTTCTCTAACATTGAATGTCTCACTGGCCATAGCAAACACTGGTCTCCAGGGTAACTCACAGCAGAGCACACCCAGCTAAAACCACCGTAGCACCAAATATCTGCCCTCCATCAATACCAAACATCCTTTAAAATGGTACTTAAAATATTTCATGCATCATCCATAGCACATCTCAAGTATACTATGTAAATAAAATTTAAATGATCAAAGCAATCAGCATAAAAACTGTGTCATAATGTAAGATGTCTCCCATATAAACAGACAGGAATGTTTGACTTCAATAGAAAATCCTCAAACTTTAAAGCTATGTCCAAACATAGAACTATTAAATCTATATAACATTTATCCAGACACTAAATTATCTTTTGATATCTTCTATTGATATTCTTTTAGCTTAATAATAACTGAAAATTTCAAGTAAAGTGATTTCATGACATCACCTAAAAATTATGTCACTCATATAAATTTCATTCAACATTTATAGCAAGCATGAATACCTATCATTTGTCTGTACTTTTCTTTTTAGTTACTCAAAATTATCTGAAGGTTAATTTGAAGCTAGTTCATCCCATAGAGTTAAACAAAGGATATATAGCACCAAATCAGATATTTGTAATATAAAATTTATTTTTAGATGGTACTTGTAGATAAGAAATTAGGGGTAGTTTACATCTCTCAATCTTTATCAGGGAAGCTTCTATTACAATAGGTTGCCATTAACACAGAAACCCATAAATGGTAAATGTGTAGAAAGTAAGGACCTGTGTCATGTTATACTCTAAATGGGATATCTAATATCTTACCCACTTCCCCGAATGCTATGGGGTCATCATGGAAGAGTGGGTGGCCAGATTTTAAGAATCAGAAATAGTGGATATCTTCAGCAAAAATATTTGCTGGTCAGGGCCTTTGCACACATCAACTCAGAAAATCAGTTACTATATGTCCAATATCTACACAAGATCAAGCCGGTAAAATGTCAACATGAATAAGGAGGGGCTTATAAAATACCACCCCTACCTGAGAGGCTATCGGCAATGAATGGATGCTAGGGAAAGGAGAGTCATTTTTTCTCAGGGATCCAGCCCCTGGGATGCTAACCATATGGTCCTACATACATGGACATAAAGGCAGCATTAGTGGTCTCAATGTTCTGTTCTGTTTTGATTTTGAACACATGAAGTTGGGAGGAAAAAAATGTGGAGAAGAAGTTGAAGGAATTTGGGGGATGAAATAGGAGATCATATTTCACCAAAAAACATTATATGCACATGTGAAATTCTCAAGCAATAAAAAAGCAATACTAAAAATAAAATAATTGATTGCTACATTATTCTAACAATAAATCATAAATGAAAATCTACTTGGGCTAAATTGGTTCATACAATGGGCTTAGAAAGTAATTTCTTAAAGAATAATATGCTTTAAAATCCTTCTCATCTTTAACTGGAAAATTTTGCTTGGCCATCCCAAATGTTAAAATATGCAATACTTTCTCAGGAAGTCTTATAATAACCATCATATTATAATTTCTGTCATGCATACATTTTATTAGGTTGCATGAATAAGCCTGTCTTTTATAGGCTTGCGTTGGGTTTAATTCATAAAATTATTTAGAAAAATAAAGGCTATGTTGAAATGAACTTAACCATGAGATGAATATGAGAATTATTCTACCCCAACAGGATTTGGAATTAGTATGTAAATTAAAATCTCTTTATTCATTATTCAAAATTATCCTCTTCTTTCAAATGCATGAGAAAAGTTAAAGAGAAAAATGATTTTGTGAAGGAAGAAATATAAAGAAGAGGAGTAAATATGAAAATAAAAGTTTTAAGAAATTGAGGAGATAATTTCACAGGATTTTATAAGATTACAGTTAACCTATATATTACGGTATCTTAAAATATATTCATTTAGTTCATTAAAGTCAAAACTTTGCAATGAAAGTGCCTTTTAAGTGACTAGCTATCCTGATTTTACACTTTGCCTTTTAAGTGACTAGCTATCCTGATTTTACTAAGACTTGAAAACAAGGAACATCCTAGTCCCTGGCAGATAAATTGTCCATGTGACTTTTTAATTGGTCTGATCTGAAATCTGAGTTCTTATGGGTTTTCCTGTAATGACATAGTTGGAGAGAGAAGTGTACCTGAAAGTGCTGCGAGCTCTGGACTGTGATAACGTTTCTCTCCCACCGACTCTGGAGTACCTCTGTTTTCTGCCATGAATGCTGAATAGGATCTCCACATATGGTTTGAAGGCCTGCTATCAATTTGCTATTCTGGTGACTGGAGAAGTTATAAAAGGTAATCTGTAAAAAAAAATAATAATTGGTACCCAAATAATTGTGATAAGGGAATTGTCAAGTGTATCAGAGCTTGAAATGTTTTGTGTATTCAAATACCTGACAAGCATGCTGATCATTAGTTGGAAGGAAAATTCTGCTTCTTAAGTTTGAGGAGACAGAATCCACTCTGGAGACCAGTGCAAGAAAATGGGCTGTGATGAATAAAAATTATCAAATTATACACAAGCTGATCACTGGCACCTTATTGTAAGCACCAAAGGTGATTATGGCTGTGTTTAAAGGATTAAAAATTAAAATTCATATTTTTTTACATTTTATAAGGTCAATTTAAAGAGCTAATAATGATTATACACTTTATAACATTATTATGGGCAACAGTCCAAAATATAATGAGATCACATTTGACATAGGAAGTGACAACTACATAAAGAAATTATACAACTCTGGGACTGCTTACTAAAAAGCACCTCAGCAAGAAATCCAACAAGAACATTATTTTCTATATCTTTGTCACAAAAGACTTGGGTGACAGGGCCCTTGCTTTTTCTTGAAACACAAGGAACACAGATTCATGATATTTTTTCGAATGTTGTATCGACATATGTGTGTATTAACATATATACCACTGTTAGGAAGTTTATGATAAAATACATACTGGGTTTTCTTGAGACTGTCAGAGAGTTCCTGATGTGCTTTACCAGAGCTATCATGACTGCTATTGAAGCCCCTGTTATCTGATACTCTGTTTTATACACTGCCCCTTATCAAATGAATGAGGCAGAACAGAGTTGACGGTGATTTTGATGACCCATCTATCCAAGTCACTCAGTGGTATTTTAAAAACAGACTGGAAGTCCCATGTAATTGTCACATCATTGCATCAATCAATGTTACTATTATAAAGACTATCAACTTCATCTTTTCTGGTATTCTGGTAAAGCAATTGGGCATCCATTAATTTGCTCTTAGAGCAATATACATATGTTGAGAAAATTACTAATTTATAAGCATAAGCAATGTGGATATAATGTTTGATTTAAACAAATTGCTAGTTCTACAAATGGAAAACAGAGATATTTAAATTATTGCTTGAAAATACTATTCAGGATATATATCATCTATATGTATCATAAATATGAACAGCATATATATATAATCATATAACCAACAAATAAAAAGAGAGGAAGCACAAACGCACACACACACATACATAAGTGCAGACATATACTATTACCACCACCATCATCACCACCACCACAACAACAACAAGTTAGCAGGAATCAACACACACTGCTCATTCATAACTCTAAACATCAATGGTCCCAATTTCTGAATAAAAACACTCAGACTAAAAGAATAGATGCAAAACCAGAATGTATTCTTCTGCTGCATCTAAGAAACACCATAAACTCAAGGATAGACATTACCTCATGGTAAAGGGTTGGAAAAATATATTTCAAGGAAATGGACATAAGTAAAAGCTGGCATAGATATAATATCTGGCAAAATAGACTTCAAGACAAAACTAATCAGAAGAAATAGGAAAGGACATGACATAGTCATCAAATGAAAAAATCCACCAAGATGACATTGAAATTCTTAACATCAATGCACCAAACACAAGGACACTATAGTTCATAAAATAAACACTACTACCTCACACATTGAGAGGGAGACACGTCAATACCTAACTTTACCAGTTGACAGGTTATCCAGACAACAACAAAACACAGAAACACTCTAGCTAACTGAAGTGATAAGTCAAGGGGACTGAACAGATATCTAAAGAACATTTTACTCAAATACAGAAGAATATAATTTAATTTTAGCACCAAAAGCAACTTTTTCCAATGTTGACTATATACTTAGACACAAAGTGATTCTAAACAGATATAAAAAAATTGAAATAATACCATGTATTTTCTTTAGCTACCAAGCATAAGTGCTACAGGGTATCAACAGAAATCTTACAAACTCATGAAAACTGAACAGCTCATTATTCAATGAAAAAATGGATGAAGACAGAAATTATGAAAGAAATTAAGATTTTGTAGAAATGAATAAAAATAAATATGTAATATACCCAAATTTATGTAGCACAATGAAGACAGATCTGAGACTCCTAAGTTCTAAGTAGGACTGAGTGCCTTCATAAAACAAACAAACACAACAAAAATGAAGAGGCAGCTCACCTAAAATCTCTAGGACAAAAAGAGGAAACCATACCCTTAAGGTGTAGACAGCAGGAAAAAATAAAGCTCAGTGCTGAAATTACAAAATAGAAACAAACAACAACAAAAATATTTTAAAAAACAATAAAACAAAAAGTCAGTTCCACAAAGGATAACCTTCTTCACCCTTTCCTCGTGTGTACTAGGTCAGCCTTGAGATCTCTATGGTACCCACTGGCTGCACTAAGAAGGAAACCACATAATTTACTTTTTTGTAAAAGAAACCATGTTCAACAGAAAAATAAGAATTTCACCTAAAACCATGAGAGTGAGGTGGAGTAATGGAAAGAGTCTAGACTTGATTTTAGGTAGGGTGGTACCGGAAGAAGACAAAGATGCTGACTGTGAGGATGTCTTTACATCTACAAATTAACCAAATAAAGGTCTATTGTTTTTCTGAGGGCATGGAAGAGTCAGTTCCTTGACAAAATTAATAGGATTGACAAGCCCTTAGCCAAATTAACTAAAAGGTGAAAGAATATCCAAATTAACTAAATTAGAGATGAGTGGGGGAACATAAGAATATGCCGAGGAAATTCAGAGAATCATAAGGACATACTTTAATAATCTGTATTCCACCAAATTGGAATAGCTTTAAAAGGAATAATTCTTCAGTATATACTACCTACCAAAATTAAATTCATATCAAATAAGCAATTTATACAGACCAACAACTCCTAGAGAAATAGAAGCAGTCATTAAAAGACTACTAACCAAATAAAGCACACAACCTGATGATTTTAGTGCAGCACTGTACCAGACTTTCAAGGAAGAGTTAATCCTCACATTCCTCAAATTCTCTTTTATGAAGTAGAGAGGAAAAGAACACATCTCATTTGTTTTATGGGACCACCATTACCTCGGTATCCAAACTACATAAAGATCTAGCCAAAAAGGAAAAGAGACCAATTTTCCATATGAACACAGATGCAAAAATTATCAGTAAAACATTTGCAGATGGGATCCAAGAACACATTAAACATATCATTCTCCATTATCAAATAGATTTCATCTTATAAATGCAGGAATGGATTAGCATCCATAAATTGTTAAACATAATCCACAACATAAACAGGTTGAAAGTCAAAACAACATGATCTTTTCATCAGATACATAAAAGGCCTTTGCAACAAGAAATTGAAAAGCTTCTGCACAGCAAAGGACACCATGATTGGAACTAAGAGGCAACCTAAAGAAAGCAGTGTTTTGGGGAGATTTGGGAACTTCTAATAACAGCTCATTTTGGAGTGAATGTGGAGTAAGTGACACACTCATCCATGGCTGGTGGGACTGCAAACTTGTGCAGCCTTTGTGAACATCGGTGTGGTGATTCCTCAGAAAATTTGGAATAGATCTACCTCAAAATTCATCTATCTCACTCTGTGGTATATACCAAAAGATTGGCACTTGTCCAACCATGTTCATTGCTGCTCTATTCATAATAGCCAAGAATGCAAACAACCTAGATGTCCCTCCAAAGAAGGATGAATCTAAAAAAAAAAAGTAATGCATCTATACAATGAAACATTACTCAGCAATTAAAAGAAATGAAGCTATGAAATTCACAGGTAAAGTTATAGAACTTGAAAAAAATCATTCTGAGTGTGGTAACCCAAACCCCAAAAGAGAGGTACAGTATTCATTCGCTTATATCTGGCTATTACTTGAAAAACCAATGATAACCAAGCTAGCACAATCTGTAGAACCATGGAGGTTATATAACCAAGCTAGTACAATCTATAGAACAGTAGAGGTTATATAATCAAGCTAGTACAATCTATAGAACCATAGAAGTTATACAATTAAGCTAGTACAAGCTATAAAACCACAGAGATTATATAGAGAGTAAAAGATTATGTGGGCAAAAAGATCTCCCTAGGAAAGGGAATATGATAATTATGGGTGGATAGAGTGAGAGAAACCTGGAACAGAACAATCAAGTGAGGAAAGAATACAGGAAGAGACAGCTAAATCAGAAACATTGAGGGTCGTATGAAAACATAATACAGTTGAAGTTTCCTAAAGTATATGCAGATATAAGGCATTCTAAACAAAATGGTCAAATAATGAGAGAGGCAAATCCTCAACTGGACATTTTTTGGAACTAAATGGTCCTTCCAGTACTGGATATATGTATGTATGTATGTATGTATGTATGTATGTATGTATATGTATACATATGTATATACTATATAGTATATATATGTGCAATATATATATACATATATTGCACCTAATAGAGTTGTTAGCCAAGGGTTTTCACGGGAACTCCCAAACAACTCAGACAGTTGCTAGTACTGTCTGTAGGTTGCTCTACACAAACTGATGGCACGACCCTATTCTGAAGATAACACCTGAACTGCTATTTGAGAAGTACTACATGGAGAAGTCAGGCAGGTGCCTATGTAGAATCTTTGCCCCTGTGTTCTAGTATCTTTCCTGCAGAAAGGTGCCCTGCATGCTACCAAAAATGAAATATAAATACCCACACAGATACAGACTCTTCAAACTTCAATGGTGTCCTGCCTGTAAGACATGGTACCAAAATGGTGACATAAAGCTTGTGGGAGTAGACAACCTATATCTGATTTGACTTAAGGTCTACCCCACAAGATGGAACCTACATCTAATCCTACTTGGTGACAAGAACTGAAGACTACATAATCGAATGGCCAAGGGTAAAACCAAATACTACAATTTTACTAAAAGAATACAGCAATAAGATGATTCTTAATGACATCTTGTTATACCCATAAATCAGTGTTACAGCCATAGTTCAGTCATCCTCAGAGAACCTTCTTCCTGCACTAGATGGGAATAAATATAGAGATCCACAGCCAGGCGTTATGCAGAGAGTGAGAAACCTTGGAACCCTCAGCCCTACATGGATTTTCTCCATCAAATCCCTTCCCTCAGGTCTCAGAGAACTCTGCAGTAAAGGATGTGGAAAAAGCATAAGAGCCAAAGCGAATGGAGGACAACAAGAAAACAAAGTCCTCTAAATCAAAATGAGCAACTCTCAGAAGAACTCAAAGAAACTAAGGCAGCATGGACAGGGCTTGCATAGGTCTGCACCTGATGGGATCCTAAAAGTGAACATGTCTCCAATTCTCACCTAGAAGCTATCTGCAATTAGTAACCACTTACAAATAAAATTGTGTTTTCTTCAAGAAATCCTCACAAGCTACTTTTAGTTTGTAGGGAAGCAAACTACTTTTAGTAGCAGATCACAGGCCCAGCAGTAGATAGTCATTAGAAAAGGAATCCAAGGGCACCACTGGGAATTCCTTGTCTCATAATATTTTGTTGGGTTTTTTTCATCTTTTAAAAAAATTTACAGGTCTTTTGTGTAAATATTATGATTTCTGGTTGTGCTTTTACAGATTCCTGAGTGTGCTAAATGACTGTGTATCTGCATCTATCTCTTTATTTGGCCTTTGGTGGGCATTCTTTTCCTCCTGTGTGTGTATATTGTATTTTCAGATGGTAATTTTTGTTTTATCTATTTTATCATTATGCCTTAGCCTCCTTTTTCAAGGAGAAACCAAAAGGGGTGGATCCAGATGGAAGGAGAGTTGGAGAAGGAACTGAGAGAAGCAGAGGGAGGGGAAACTGTAATAAGGATATATTATATGAGAAAAAAACTATTTTCAATAAAAGAAAAAATCATCCATAGCATAAAGATGGGAAATAACTTTCATCTGTCAAGAAAATTGCTTCATCATATTTGCTTTACATTTTAGATTTACATATTTTATTTTACGTGTATGAGTGTTTTGCTTATTTATTTGTTTTGCTGGTATGTATGTATGTGCATGATGTGTATGCCTGGTGCCCATGAAGGTCAAGTGGATGTCAGATCCCTTGAAGCCATGGATGGTTGGTTTCTGTGAGTTCTTATGAGAGTTGCTCATGTTGGTTTGGAGGACTTTGTTTCCTGGTTCTCCTCCATTCCCTTTAGTTCTTACACTCTTTCCACATCCTTAGTTCCCCTAGTCTCGAGGACATGGTTGAGAGAGTTAGGAACAGAACATTTAACACTTAGAGAACCCTCCTCTCTAAGTCCTATCCCTGGTTCCTGGCTTATGGAGACAGTCACTTAAACTTAAACATGGAAATCTTTTTTTTATTGGATATTTTATTCATTTATATTTCAAATGTTATCCCCTTTCCTGGTTTCCCATTGGGAAACCTCTATCCAATCCTCCCCCCCCCCGCCCCCCCCCACCTGCCCACCCACCCATTCCTGCCTCCTTGCCCTGGCATTCCCCTACACTGGGGCATTGAACCTACACAGGACCAAGGGCCTTTCCTGCCATTGATGTCTGACAAAGCTATCTTCTCCAAGTATGTAGCTGGAACCATGGGTTGCTCCATGTGTACTCTTTGGTTGGTGGTTTAGTCCCTGGGAATTCTAGGGGTCTGGTTGGTTTATATTGTTGTTCTTCCTATGGGGTTACAAACCATTTTAGCTCCTTCAGTCCTTTCTCTAACTCCTCCATTGGAGACCCTGTACTCAGTCCAATGGTTGGCTGAGAGCATCCGCCTCTGTATTTGTCAGGCTCTGGCAGAGCCTCTTAAACATGGCAATATTAAAAATTGAAGTTAAGGTCTGCATATGATAATGATCCTACTATGCTAATTTTCTGGGCTCACTGTGGCATTACTCAGTACAATATTGCCCAGTTTCATCCACATTCTTCCAAATTTCATTATTTTGTTTTTATAGTGCTGAATAAAATTGCATTGTGTATATCTATCACATTTTGATAACCCATTAATCAGATGATGGATGAGGTAAAGAAATCAAATCAGGACCTAGAACAAAGTGTATGAAATTGTTAGCCATTTGGATGAAAAATTGAAGTGCATACAGAAAAAGAATTCACAAAGGAAGTTGAGACACTGAAAAAAAGACCCAAATAAAAGTGCCAGACATATGAGTCCATCAATCAGATAAAATGCACCCTGGAAAATATAACTGATGGACAAAACAAGTCGAAAAAGGAGTTTGACAATAATACACACATACTTACTAAATAAAAATAAACCCATAAGCCTGACCAAAGTTTCCCCATGTAAAATACATCTAAAACCAAACCTAAGAAGCCACAAAGTGAAGGAAGCTTAAATAAAAGTTAAAGGCGTAGACAATGTATTCAATGCACTTATAGAAGATTTCTAAGACTTAGAAGAAGAAATGTATATCCAAATATAAAAGACATTTAGACTCCACATAGACATGACTGGGAAAGAACCTCTCTCTGATAGACTACTATAGTAAAGACAGCAAGGATATCTGATCAGAACCCAATTAGCCAGGTAAGCATATAAAGATGCATTTCATGCTTGGAAAGTAAATCGCCATCAATCAATGTTGTTATATTCAGTAAAATTATCTCTTAAAATTGATAACCCATAAGCTATCTCCAACTGTTAAACACTTGCAAATGACAATTTAGTTTATTCCAAGGGAGTCTTTTTGAGGAAGCAAACCACTCTTAAGGGTAGGTCACATGAGCAGCGATACACGACAACAGGCTCAGTGGCAGCTTTGGAGGTTCTTTGTCTCATTATATTGCACAAGGGATTTATTATTATTTTATTTTATTTTTATTTTTTTACCTTAAGGGTCATTTGCATATATTCTGGCTTATAGTTTTGTGTTTTTATGGGGTTCCTGAGTATGTGAATGAGTGGGTCTCTGTGTCTATATCTGTTCTTTGTGCCTTTTCTTGGGCCCTTTTCCTTCTTTTTGTTTGTTGGTTTGTTTTGTCCAATTACGATGTTTACTTTTTCTTTTATCACTATTTTATTTTATACTTATCCCTTAGAAGCCAGCTTCTTTTCTAAAGAGAGACAGGAAGAGAGATGGAGTCAGATGGGATGGGAGGGAGGAAGGAACTGGGACAAAGAGAGGGAGGGGACACTGTAATCAGGATATATTATATGGAGAATAATCTAATTCAATATAATTTTTAAAAAACCTGTGAAATCAGACTGCAAAAATGTGGGGCAGCTGGGTACCTAGATGAGCTTGCTTGGAACCCCAGAGACTCTAAAGGGATGGTAGGAGTTTGGTTTGCTCCTGGGCCCCCGGCTGTTCTCACTGAGCTTCAGCCTTCCACAGCCCTTCCCAAGGAGAGGTTTGTGTCATTGGTCATGTAGCACAGGTAGAGGGCGAGAATAGAGAGTGCAGAGCCTCAAGACATCTCCATATTCATGAGATACCTAAAGACCAGAAAGAGTAGCTAGTTAAGCATTTCTTCCCAGACCCTTCTCCTTGCAAAAGGTATTTAATCTCAGATCTGCCTTGAGAATACCGGGGTATAGCTTCATCCATTTTCTGCCATGATGATAAAGATCTTAAGACCAAAATGAGAGTCCCACCATGGGGAGCTGTGGTCTAACCTCTACCAAGCTGCCACCTAACCTTCTTCTGCCACTGACCTCTCTACATTCCATCCACAGAGACCTAGCCCAGACCCTGCCAAGTGAATCACCCTGACCAAGAGTCTCACTCCTAAGGGGCACTGCTGGACGCGCAACTTTTTCCCCTCGGACCTTCAGCTGTGAGTCAATTCACCCATATGCCCCCCATTTCGGTCCTTCCAAGGCCTCTCAGTGGCACCTGAGAGCCCAAGGGCTTGAGACCATTCAGTCCCGGCTGTCCTCTTGGCCCAGGGATTCCCAGCCCAAGAACTATGGACCCTGTGGGGCGGGGGGTGGCTCAGATTGAGTTTTTTCCACCCTGGAGTGGAGCCATGCGGCTTCTCACACCCGTCATCTGCCCAGTGAGTGTGGAGTGAACTCAGTCAAATTCCTGCACCTCTGTTTCCCTGATTCACATCCCCAGCCCCTTGGGGCAGCAGACATGCAGGACCAACAATTCAGCCCAACAGGACTCACACCACATTCACACCACAGTCAAACACAAAAGTAGCTTCTTTGCCCTTTATAGTCAGCAGAATCATGTATCATGGATTTCCATATCATGGAACCATGGATCATATCATGGTTTCTGGTGGCAGAATAGGTCACAGGTATCAGTGCTTGCCACAGACCTCAGCATGGTCTCCAGTGGCAGAACAGACTATGGACTTTGACAAGGCCTTCTGTCACAGCACTGGTCACAGATACCATCATAGCCCTTGACAACAGCACAGGCCAAGGACACTGACATGACCTCAGGTAGGAGCTCAGGCTACTCAATCAAGCTGGTTCCTGGCAGCAGCATGGCCCATGGACATGGGATCAGGCAGCAGCGCAGACCATGGACATCTTCATGGCCTTAGGCATAACACAGGCCACAGACATCAACTTGATCCCTCTCTACTGTATGACCATGTACACCCACATGAAACTTGGGCTTCAACACACCCCAGGACAGTGAACCAAATATCCCAATGTAGCCTCCAAAGGCAACATGGACCATAGAGGTCTTTCAAAAATGCCTAATCCAGGAAGTGTTGTTGTTCAGAACTAGGGAGATCCTACAGCTAGGTAGTGTGTTCAGGGGCTGTTTCTGCACAAGCTCCAGGCTACTCCACACCACCCAGTTGACCACACTCTACAAGGACATACTTACTTCACCCTCTACAATCCACTGCAGCCTTTTCTTATACCTGTCACCTATCACCACTGTCACATCTCTAGTTCTGCCTCTCTCCACAGGTTCTCATCAATCCATTCCTCCATATTCCAGACTTTTCTTTCAACTTTTGAGAACTATTTAGTTCTATAACTCATATTAGATGGTCCTATAGGCATACAATTTTTGCAACCTACGTTTAATAATGGTTCAACCTCTCCTCTAGCCCACCACCCAGCAGAGGTAGTGGAAAAGAAAAGTTATTAGAATATGGAGGAAGTAGACCTGTTCAGCAATAGTTCTTTGAGGTTGAGTTCGATCTTCTTTGGTAGCACTTCCATTCCCATAGCAAACACCAACCATGACTTAAAGATGCAGACCTACCTAGTCTTCTAGGTAGGCAGACAACAGGCACAAATCTGGTGTAATTTTTAAGGTCATTTATAAACAAAATTTTATCATCCTCAAATAAAAATTTAAAAATTCATGGAGAAGTAATATTTAAAGAAAATTTTAAAATGAAGAAATTTTATCACAACTAAGCAAGATATGCATAAAATATTTTTAAAAACACTGCACATAGAGGAAAATCTAGTTTTGACTGTGAAAATCCAGGATATAATACATTTAATAAAAATAATAAATGAACAAAACAGAGGTAGTATTACATAGCAGAAAAGAAACCAAACCCCTAAAACAGGTAAGAAAAACATCTATCATAACCTAATTAAAATGTCCAACAAAGCCACAAAAATAGCAAACCATTTCAATAACAATCTTAAATGCAAACATACTTAGCTCATAAAAAAACAATATCTAGTTATATTATAAGTCCTAGAAATACACACTTCACTGGTAAAGACACACTAAACACAGGGTAAAAATATGAAAGAAAATATAAAACAACCAAGAAAAACTAAGGAAAAAAAGCTGGTTCAACTTTCACACCAGTTATATCAATCTAAAGCTAAGTAAGTCAGGAAAGACAAAGAACTTATTACTATATAGTAATAAGAAGAAAGTTCATTAAGAAAATACAAAAATAAAAGCATTGGAAATCATGACAAGAATGTGGAAATTAAATGTGAAGAGCTAGAGAAAGTCATATCATGTAAAAGAAAAAAAAAAGGCACAATGGTTTGCCACAAAACCAAGCTATTATTTGGTTTCCAGATGGAGTCAAGAACACAAGGATCCAGAGTTCACATGCAGATTTTATTTTATTTTTGTCTTACAAAACAAACAAAAAAACCTTTACAGATGTTAAAAGTTAATTGTAAGCATGAATGGATAATCAAGGGATTATGAAGCTTTATTTCCATAAAATCTGAGGAAATAGGAGGTATACCTCTCTGTCACTGGCAGACCACAGTTTTTGTTGCAGCTGTGACATGTACTCTGTAGTCAGTGACTTACAGTAGCACTAATGTATTATCACCCCATTCCTGTGGGCTATAAGATGAGACACAGGGTGACTTAGTTTAGTCTTTGCTTAAATGTTCAAAATACTGAAATTAAGGTACTGGCTGTACTTCTTTCTCATGGCTTTGGAGATGAGATACCTTCAAATTCAATCAGGTTGTTAGAAAAATTCTGTTCTATGAAGTTATAAGGTGAAGGTCCCTATTCCTTTGCCACCTATTCTGAAGACTATCCTACACCTTCTTTTATCCTGTCTTCTATCCATATTTACAGCCATTTATGCATGCCTTTGGAAATGTAAGCCTTCTACCTTATCTCTCCTATCTTCTCTTTTTTTATGGCTCCTATGGTTGCATTTAGCTCACTTCAGTGGTCCAGGGTAATCTTCTAATTTTAAGGTCAACTAATTTGAAACACTTAGTTACATTTGCAAAGTTCTTTCACAGAAGTTCTTATGTCTGATTTAATAACTGGGGCCTAGGAATCTTGCAAAAGTGGGAATCTTTAAAATTATGCTAACCAGAACCAGTAAATACTATTTGTTTTTCTTGTTTCCTTTGTTATGTTTCAGGTATTAGCCAAAGTTGACAAAGGCTAAACATAGTGTAGACTACTGTTATTTTTTCTTGTTAGGTTGTGTAAAATTCAAGTATTAATGATTATTCTCTGAGAACACAGAAAAATGACACCTGCTGAGTTCTTTCAACCAATCAAACTGGCAAAATTCCCCATCATAATTGACCGAATTTCATTATCATTCACCACTGCTATCATTGAAAAGCAAACCTTTTAAATTTTCTATTCTATTCATTACAATATATGATTACTGAATTTATATATTTCCACAGAGTACAACCGTTTTTCACTTATGGGTCAATTAATTTGAATAAATTTATAAGTAAATAAGCTATTAATCCATAAAAATACAATTTCTACTACAACAAAATGAATCATCAAAGATATATTTCTATATTTTAATAAAGAATCAGAGCATGTATCATTTTTAGCTCTCAAATTAGGTTATACTTTGTTATTTGACAATTTGATTACTAAGGTTATATGGTGAGATTACATTGATGTTGTATCCACTAATTTGGGTATCTAAACTGTCATCTCTAATCCCCTCACTGACATATGCATCACTTTGAAATAAAATAAATGGAAAAATAAAATGATATTCTATTATTTGTTACTTCATAGTTATCAAGTTTGTTGGGAAACTATGAAAACCCTATGTAGTTCATTCTCTTCAACTGCATAAACATATACAATGTGCTGATACATATATCATTAGCTTGCCAATCAGAATTTATGGTAGAAATTTAAGCTTTTCCAAAATTGCTATAAGTTCCAAATACTCATGCCTTGGAGATACTTTCTATCCCTTAGCTACCACCATATCTCTTTCACCACAATACCTCAAAAGATATGGCATACGCGAGACCTTCAACTGTGAAGGAGTTCTGGTCCAGAAGAGAAAATGAGAGAAAGAAACAGTAGCACTGAGAAAATTAGTAACATTCAGGTGGCATAAGACATGATATCCTCAACCTGCATACTTACACACACACACAAACACACATACATACATTTTTATTTATTAGTATTATATATATGTGGATAAGTGTGTGCATGCTATGGTACATGTGGGGCAGGCATAGAATACCATTCAGTTCCCGCCTTCCGTGTTAGGTTTTGAAGATACAATTCAGATTTTCAAGTGTGCATAACAAGTGCTCTTACCCCTTGAGCCATCTCACTGGTCCCACTGCCTAAATTCTTAAGTGTTTAGTGCAAAAAAGTCATGCTCAGTCCTTCTGTGTTAGTTAGGTCTATTTCCACAGTACAAAGCAGACTAATTGGGACATAGATAATACAGTTCCAAAAATCAGAACCCTTAAACAAAAGCAAGCAGATGCTTAGAACAGATGAGTCATTCAATCAAAATTTCTTTAGGTTAAAAACAATATAGATGCTACCATGCTACCAAACAATATCCACTAAGCACATATATTTACAAGCAGACTTCATCTTTGTCCCATTGTGAGTTTTTAAGTGTACATGTGAATCCAGAAGAATAGTTATTCAATGCAATTTTTTCCTTTTGTCTCATGAGCACAAATCTAAAGTTTCTTTTTGTGTCAGTAGATTGAAAGTTCACTGGGGAGAAGAACTATGCTCTTTTCCACTGTATCATTGGGCCCTAGGGGAGTATTAACATAATGCAGATGCTCAATAAAGAGCTTTTGAAATAATATAGAAACTAATAAATCAACATTTATTTTTCCTGATTTCAATATAAACAGCTATCCAAACCATAAAACTCCAAAGCATGATTTATATAGTGATCATGAGGGATTCCCCATATTCTTCAATGGACTCTTCATGATAAATAATCCAACTCACGATCTCTATCATGAACCCTGCTTAGTCTTATAACATGGATGTGTGTTTTCATATCCAGGAAGAAAAGCAGCACGAGGCAGACAGGGAAGTGCTGGGAATCATTAAAATAAAAGCCCAGAGATAAACAAAATGATTCTACCAAGGGACAAAGTTCTTACTTAGTCCTGTTGTATCTTGTGATGCTTTATTCAGTTGATATCCCTTGTAAGTCTGCACTTTTCTGAGGAGAAATAGGGTAGAGGTGGATCTGGGGGAATGAGGATGTGGTGGGGGATAGGAACAAAAGTGGAGGAAGGGAAATTTGTGGTTGGGATGTATTGTATGAAAGAATTTTTTAAAGAGTATAAAACAATTACAAAGAAAAGGAAATCTGAAAGCTCAAACCTTTAAGTGCTCTGAACATAAACAACACAGGTATAATTCTTTTTTTAAGGAGTAGAAACACCAAGAAAACACTGAGACCAAACAAAATTCCTCCAGATGCAAGAATTAGATACAATTTCAGGTAATCTGTGTAGCTAAGGCTCTAATAGAAAGGCTGCTGGCTGAAAACAGAAGGGGGTCTCAGAAAGCTACATCAACATTAAGAAATAATTCTAAGAAAGGGAGCAAGAATAAGGATGCCTCATGGTCTATGAAGAACAAGTGGAAGCCAGAAAATAGAGAGGGGTGCTTAGAAAAAAAAGATGCCTTAAGGGAAGATATAGGCAAAATGAAATTGAAGGAGTAGAATAGTAGGGGTAGAAAGGCTGAAACAATGAGAGCATGGGAATATCAAAGAGATCACATGGTGAAAGGAGGGGTAACCCAAGGGAAGAGTCATAAAAAAACACACAAAGTCTACTGTCTCACAACACAATGAAAATATAATGGAAGAGAGTAGATTCATGTGATGTAAATGATCTGTGGGAAATACTAAAGGTTAAAATATTAAGCATGGATAAGAGGTGGGAAATGGAGGAGGAGGAGACAGCTTGGGAATTAGTCAAAACTAAGGATGTGTACAGAAGACTTATGGAAACCCATTAGTTAGCAAGAAAATTTCAGCATAGAACTTAAAAAATTAGTTTTTCTGGATGTACCTTGCACAGGTAGACCATGTGGCTCCCAAAAGACATGAGTTATGAAATACAAATTACAGTGCAAAGTGTAGAGGTTTTCCTTACAAGTTATTGGGCAGGGAGGCCCTAGAAGCACCCAAAATAACATACACTATTGCAATTGCTTACCATAACTGGATGGTCAGACTCCAAAATTGAAGACACCGCATACTTTAACTATAGGACATAGAGAAATCAATTGCAAACCAAACAGGATACTTCCTCACTGCTAAACAACTTTCATAGTACAGGAGATGCTATGTAGAATTCAAGCAGAGTAAGAACATGAATAATTTCACCCAGCACTGAACCCTACATGCTATAATAACAATCTCCAAGCCAAGATGTGTCTACTGATGCAACAGTGGCATGAAGGTTGTTGGGCAAGGAGCCACTTTGCTTTCTGATTAGATATGAGGCATGTTCTATAAGTCCATGTCTGGGCTTTGACCCTGGAGGGGTTACAGGTGTGGCTGCTGTGTCACATGTGCCTTAGTAAGTGGCATAAGGGAGATAGGCTACATCTATGCTCAGTGTTCTGACCTATAAACATCTGAATGATTAGTAGACTAACATTTCATAAAATAGCAAGCCTGAGATGGCCACCAATCTGATGCCAGGCAGGCTCATATAGGCTCCCAGGACTTGAGCATGCCAGAGACTAGAGGAATTCTGCCTGGGCCTGAGGGCTTTGGGCAGTGGTGATCCCAAGATAGACAACTCTCACAAAAGGCCACTCTGTCAGGACAGGGGAGAAGCAAGCCAAGGCAACCACCAGACAGGTGCCATGGGGCCTAGACAGGAAGCTAACCTGAGATGATGACCAGTCTGGCACCTTGGTGGACAGAACTTGCCTGAGATGCCCCCTGTCCTGTGCCATAATGCAGGAGAGGGGCAGACCACTCCTGAGATGATCCCAGACACTCAGAGTCCCTAGGCAACACCAAGATGGGCAAGTAAATGGTGGAGAAATGGAAGATAAAAAGAAATAAAAGGATGTGAGCACAATGAAGAGAGATAGAACTGGAGAATTTAAGATAGTGAGGGACAGCCTGATATGAGCCACCAGTAATGTCACCTGGGACCATGATGGGGTCCTGATCTGTACTACCACCAGGGGCCGCATCTGGGCCTGTGGCTCTGAAGCATCTGGGGTCTGTTATCACCAAAGGCTAGGCAGAAATTCCTAGTCCAAGCTGCCACCCAGGAACATGTTGATATTTGAGGGGTGTGTAGACCTGGCCCCAGCCCTCACCTGGAAATCATGGGAGAGATGTCGTTGGAACTATGAGAGTAAAAGAGCTGACCCTGTCTGAGCCAGCTATAGTATTCAAGAGAGCATGCCTACACATTACAAGAGTTTCAGGTGTCCTTCCCTAGGGATATGAGAAAGGAAGATTTGGGCCTACCACTTGTCTCCTGAACAGCGACGTGGACAAGGGAGAAATAACCTCTTTCTCCTTCAACCCTCACTGTGTGCCACTTGAGGCAAGCATAAGACTTTGCCCCGAGATCATGAGAGCAGGAAAGCTGTCCCTGTCCCTCACCAGCTACAACACTCTCGAAAGCAGGCCCTGTACCTCACCAAGGCAGCAGGATAGAACTTGCCCTTAGGATTTGCTAGTGACCTGGTCACAAGGGCATGAGAATGGAAGAGCTGGTGAGATGATCATCTCAGATCCTCCCAAACCCAGATTTTGAGTTGGCCCATACTAACAAGCATCTACTCCATTGATGAACTGCTGGGGTGCATGACGGGACTGGTTCTTCAGATTGAAAACCACATTGGATTGTATTGGATCTCAATGACACAGGACAACCACAGTATCTCCAAGAGTGGTCTCACTGAAGAGGTTCTAGTACTGATAGAGTAGCCAGAGGCCTCATACCAGACACATAAAACATTGCAATCAACATTTTCAAGCAAAGAAATGTGAACAAAAGGGTACATGGTAGGACACGCTGTGACACACTATAGCTTCCACAACAAGATTCTTAGTTTTTTTTTTCTCTGTTCATAGGAGGTTGGAAGGGTGGAGTAAAATATGAGAGGGAGAAGAAAGGAGTGGTAATGGGATACATAATGTGAAATTCACAAAGAACCAATATAAAGTGTTTCTAAAAGTACATGGCTGGGGAGGTCATAGGCTCTATGATAGAACCTACTGTTGCTATTTTGTTAAATGGTCACATTGCCAAATAGACTTTTAAATACCTAGGGTACCTTCAATCTTACTCAGAGAAGATTTTTGGCATTGGGAAGCCATCAATGAAGAGACTAGTAACTGGCTGAAATATAAATAAGAGACTGCAAATACAATAACTATAGCACATTTATCAATGACCCCATCCATCACCAAGACTCCAGAAAAGTCACAGGAGGGGTGCAAATAATTAAAGGAGATGAAGGATGGGGAGAGCTGTGTAAAGCATCTTCAGTGGGTGACATGGTTATTGTACCCTAGAGCACAAACAGTCGTGGTTATCTGGACAAGAGTTATACAAGATCAAGCCAAGCAAAATTCCAGCATAGGTGGAGGAGGCCCCACTCTTTACTGAAGAGACTATTGGCAGTTGGTAGTGCTCTGGGATAAAGAAGGTCTTATACTAAACACATATGAGATGAAAAATGAAACTTAGTGGAATATCACACATACAACAAAGACATGAAATTAAGAAGAGAATGTGTTGTGATACACGGTAAATTGAAAGTGCAATAGGATAGATATAATCATAGACCCATATATGGAATTGTCAATAATAAGACAATGCTAATAAAAATAAATTCTGATCATCTGGCTACAATTTCAAATTCTAGGCATTAAGGCAAAAAGAAAAAGTTAAAATGTTATTTAAATTGCTGCCCACAAGAAGGAGGACAGTGTAGTAATTTGTATCTATGTAAGTTATTCATCAACTTAAAAAAATCCCAATATTTTCTGTGAATTATGAGGATACCAAATTTAGAGTCTCTTTACTATTAGTATTTCTAAAGCTGAGGAAAGTAATCTACAGAATTCAGGGATATGCACTAACATAGAATGTACTATCAACAGAAAGAAACTAAAAACTGTTGTCTAATTAAGCAAAATGAGATAAAGAAAACATGGGACCAAGTTTAGAATTCAAACATATGTGATTATAAAACTCTTCAGTGGTTTCATCAATACATTAAAGATGACAATAAAAACATAATCTCAAAACTGAAGTTCGGTTTATGGAATGCATCCAATTTAGAGACGAGAAGTAAACAATGTCATCTGGCAGTGTTGTGTGTGTACTCACTGTGTTTACGACTGAAGCACAGTTAGCAAAAGGGAGAGGGACCAGCATGAGCAGATCTGCATAAACCATCAAGGAACACTCTATAAAACTGCTGAAAGACAAGCAGTTCGTATATAAGGAGCACAATTAATAAAAGTAGGATATTAGAACAAAGAAGTAATTTCAGGAAGGAATCTAAATTTTAAGCTAGAACAAGGAAGTAGGCGTCAGATATGAAAATGACTTTGGGCTAGGACAGGGAAAGTAGGCTCAGGTATTTTGGTCATCTGATAAGACCTTAGAAACAGTGATCACAGAAGTATTCACGTAATTGGGTTTAATACCTTGCTTGTTCCTTGACTATTTGTGCTTATTGTCTTGCTTGTTCCTTGCCTATCTGTGTATTGCTAGACCCTTAACCTAGAACTGACCTTAATACATGCATGTAATCAAAATGGTGTAAAAGCAAAAAGGAAGAGGAGGGATGGGATGGGGGTTCTAGGGAGGGAAAATGAGGAAAGGGGGTGGCATCTGAAATGTAAATAAATAAAATATCCAATAAAAAAGAATAATAAATTCATATAATTATAAATCATCAATATTTACTGCATAAATATAAAAAGTCAATATAGTCATAAATAATGATTACTAAAATAATTTGTTAATAAACATGCCTCTTAAAAGATAAATAAAAATACAAAATAAATAAAAGTAGGATAAAATTTTAGAATCTCATGTGTAAAATCAAATGGCATTCTATACGTAATAAAAGAAGTTATTTAGATATGTGAATGTCAACACAAACAGAAGTGAAGAACATGTTTATACCACTGAAATGTTTTTAGAGTATGAAAAATTTGAAATCCATTAAAATATATTTCCATAATTAAGTAAAAATAAAACATTTTAAAAAGAGAAAAACAAAATTTGTCACCAGCAGAGGTACCTTGAATGCCTTACTAAATAAAATTTCTCAACCTAAAGGAAGTGTTACCATGAGGGACTTGGAAGGAAATAGGAACACTTTAGATAGCAAATACAATAGCAAATATAAGAATCAATTTAATATTATTTAAAACATAAGACTATCTGTTGGGATTATCATATGTCTATAGACTGTGGATGTAATACATCTGCCCTCTCCAAAAATGTATTAATGCTAAACTATTGTTTAATATTGAACCTGTTTCATAATCTATGGATTTATCTCATGTAAGAATTGAGCATAGTAACAAGGTATCTAAATCATCCTATAAAGGTACTCCCAAAGAAGAAAAGCATAATCTATGACAGGAATGAAAATATTAGAACTAAAAATTAATGTTTTTTTTTTAAATTTTGCTAGCTTGTACATTTTAGATTTGGAGTACATTATATGTTTTTTATAGATTTCTTTTTAAATTTTTATGTATTTCTTTTTATTTTATCTGAGTATACACCTGTGTGAAAACCAGAATGGGTATCAGATCCATTGGGGCTAGAATGGTAGGTGATTGTGAGCAGCGGATGTGGGTACAAGGATGGCAATTCAGGTCCTCTGGAAAAACAAGTACTCTTAACTGCAGAGCCATCTTTCGAGATCCCAGGATTCTACCTCTGAAAAGCCTGTATACATAATGCATTAAATACTATCCAAATTCCTTAATCCATTGAACCTTTTTTGAACTTTTTTATTTTTGAGATTATACTATAATTACATCAATCCCCCCTTTCTTTCCTCCTTCCAATATGCCACTTCTTTAAATTCATGGCCATTTTTCCTATTAATTGTTGTTATATTCATACATGTATATAAATACGTATTTCTAAATATAACTTACTCAGTCTACATAATGCTGTTAGTATGCATGTTTTCATGGGTGATCATTTGGTGTTGGGTGGTCAGTTGGTGTGCTATACCTTGGGAAAGATCATTTCGCCCGCTAGCTGCATTCTTAAGTTGTGTGAAGTTCTTTGTGTATGTTAAAGGCCTCGTAGACTTTTCTTGTCCACTTTGGAATGCCTATGGTTTTTGTACTTGTTCAGATTATGCATAGGCACTCATATTGGTGAGACTTTATAGGTATAGATTCTGACATTTCTAGAAGATGCAAACTCCTTGATCCTTTGACTCTTACCAAATGAAAAAAAATAAATAAATAAATGTGTGTATTCTTTTTGAAGTGATACTGTCATTTCAAAGATGTATTTGAATTTCTGATTGTGATACTACTTTATCCAAATATAATACAGCATGCTTTCAAAACTCAATACTACACTTCGATCTCTGATCCTGAACATTATTGGATTTCAAACGCTGGCTAGAGTGATATTTTATGCCCTAATAGATTTCCAAGCTCATTTCTAGAACTCAAGACATTGGATGCATGATGAAAATCTTATTTTGAAGCACTGGCAAATTATTTCAAAAGTAGTTAATCAAAAATGTCATTAATACTAGTGAGCCAAGAATTTTGAAATGGAGTCAAGATTCTAAGACTATTTTTAACAAATATTTTCAAGGAGTAAATATCTAAAGTCAGAACAGTACTTTTCTTAAAATTACTTCTATGGATTATTCACAACTTAATCTTAATTGTATTTATAAATGATTCACAACTTTTATTAGGCTTTTCAGTCCATTATGCCAGGGGATAACTAGCCTCTTTTGCTTGGGTTTCTTGTAGTATCATCATCTCATTTTAAAATGCAAAGCCCTGCCCTGTATAGCCAGCGGAAGGAAAATGTCAAGATTATATCTACTCTGACTCCAAAAAATTATTTTAATAAATTTATTAACTTTATAGCCCAATCACAGCTTCGCCTTCCTCATCTCCTCCTACCCTCACTTCTTACCTAATATGCCACCATCCTCCTGTCTTCCCTTTCTCCTCAAAAAGGCTCTGAAAAGGAGAAGCTTCCCACAGATATGAACGTGCCTTGGCATACCAAGTTCCAGTAGATCTAGGCTCTTCTATTGTAGCTATACAAGGCAGCCTAGTTAGCGGAAAGGGCTCCAAAGGCTGGAAACAGAGTCAAATACAGCTCCTTCTGATTTAAACCAACTCACATAATGTATTTAAAGGCATCATTTAGAGGTAAACTGAAAAGAAGTAGTGGTATTTTGAAAAGAGACAGAAAGCAACACAGGTTTAAAGTGTCTCAGGATACCTAGCTCAAGATATAGAGTGGAATAAGTATCAGAGTGGGATAAGTATCAGAGTAAATAATACACTCTATAGAGAAAGATGAGCCACTATGTGTGTGAATAAAGCTGGGAGAAACAAACACACATATGAATGAGTCCCCAAGAACATTGAAGAGTAAGGGGAAAGCAGCAAATAAATAATTTACAAGACATCGCAATAAATAAAATCTCAGCAGCCAAGTCAGTCAGTATCAACATCTGCCATGACACAACTTCTAATAACTTCACTGCATTGTAGAAGTAGTTGGTCCTATTTGTGAAACTAGTTCTTTGTTCCAATAAAGTTAGTTTGTCCATAAAAATTATTAACAATTCTAAGCAAAAGTATATTTGCTTCATAGTGAAAATATATGAAATTGTTTCTTGCTTATCACATTAGCATCATTTAGAAATGAGAATACCAGCTGTTTTGAGTATCAATCTATGATAAACTTTAATAAAAATGTGTCATTTAGCTCTTAGATCCATCCTACTCTTAAATTAATTCTGTGAACTTAGTATCATCATTTCTGCTCTTGAAGTTCAGAGAACTAGGATACAAAATAAGATGTTCGTTATAATCCACATGTCTGATGTTTATGTTTATGAAAACTTTAACTATTTGCTTGGCTTAAATGATCTTTATGGTAATATCCATGCCTGGATATTTCATTGTATTTATTAAGGAAAGTATCACCTATTTATTTTTAAAGGAAAGTTTTATTTACACAAGCCAATGTGTTAACTTTTTTCATGTTATATAGAAACAAACTAGTTGAAAATATGTATGGAGTTGAATTTTGCCAATTCTAAAGTAAGGTAATCCCTTAATTACTTAATGTAAATTAAACATACAATGTTGAATGAATGAAATTTTCTAAGTAATGAATAAAGAACTAAATGGAAGTCCAACCCCCAGCGATACCCAAAAAGCTAGGAAGCAGTTCATGGATCTTTCTAGTAATTCTGACTAGAGCTGATGTTTGTCCCACCAAAACTAAAGACATTCAACTATCTAATTTGTGTGGTGTTGACATGTTCAGATTCATTTTCTCCTCTAACATGTCCAAAGAGCTTTTATCATCCCAAATGTTAGTGAAATAGGCATGTTGAGGCACCAGGAATTCAGGCATGAAAAATTTTTGTGCTACATTTAGAATCAGAAGTATTTAAGGGAATAAATAATACATACATTTCATATAAAAATATCAATAAAGATGCTCTGTCTCTGATCAATTACATGGGACAAAATAAGGGTTAAACCAATACAAAAAATATAAAACAAAAGAAAACTAGTATGTTCAAGAATTTAAATTAATCTATTTATTATGAAAATGAGTGTTCCAGAAAAAGTTAAAAATGTAACTGCTATATTTATGTAGGTGTGCTATACTAGTCAGAGATATACTCAAAGGAAATAAATCAAGATCACTGTAGATTCCTAAATATCTCCTTACCAAGGCGTGATCAACAATAGACAGGCTATAAAATGGGCATGAGCACCCAGAAATGGGTGAATTAATTTAAAAATGTGGTCCATATGTACAGTAGACTTTTATTTGGCCATAAAGTATAAAATCATCCCATATTCAGGAGCATGGTTAAAAATGGAGACATCATGTTAAATGAAACAATCATGGATTACTTGACGTAGTGATGGTGTAGAATATGAAATTTATTATGAAATATATTGCATAAATGAAAAAGAAGTTCAAAGCATTTACCAGATATGTTGCCATTGTGATCCCAAAATGGAGGTGAAGCACTCATCAAACCACTTCTTCTTGTCCAACCAGGTAGTAGGGTCTGGTCTTCTGTCATCCTACAGAGTCCATCCTCAAAGTTGCATCTCCTATAACTCCAGCCTAAGGAACAATAGAGGAAATTACTTTTCTCAACTTCCTTTCTCCTTGGTTAAAGAAGCCAGCAGATTCAAAATAAAAAAAGGCTAACAGAACAGTACAATGTTTCCCTGCTCTAATTCTACTAATGCAAACCTTTTTACACACGATGTTCTAATAAATGACCAATGCATAAAACTCTGAGCTCTCAATGGGAAAAAAATATCTTACTGAACCAGGGGATTTAGAATATTCTGTGAATTTGAGTCCCCATTAACTGAGTGATTTGACATAACCCTTCAACACAGGAAGTTTTGCCTTCACTCATAAGATTAGAATAACAACAGTCCTGTATATCTTGTAGGCAGGGCACATTTTGGGTGAAAGGTTTTATGAGTGGGTTGCTGTCCTTATCACTCCACTGGACATCATGCCTGATACAGCTTTATGGGGAGGTGGGGGACATGCAGGAAGGTTAGTAATGGTGACAACCAAAGAGGGTCTTCCTCTTTTCAAAAGAGAAGGAGAAGTTAGAATGGGGAGAAACTTGCATGAGGGGTTAGTTGGAGGAGAGGAAGGGCTGATATTGGGTTATAGAGTGAATAAATAAATAAATAAATAAATATCTACAAAATAGTAAAAAAATATATCAATAGCTCACCTTGTCTCCCTCAAACAACTACTGTGAAGATCTAGTGCCATTATACACACAATGATATTGTACAACCTTGGGGGTCCCATAAAACATAAGGGTGAATATGACATTTACACCTTTATCTGAATATTGATTTGCCTGGACTTGGTGACAGAAGAATTTCAGGTTTCAAAAGAGCAGTCATAAAAGCTTCCCTGATTGAAAATCAACCATCTGTGGGATATATCTTTGGAACTAAGCATATAGTTTCTTGGCTGAATCCCAACATTTATGCTTTTATCATGGCAGAGGCATTTCTGGGCCCCTTCCATTCACATACATCTGATTGAAGAAAGGGTGTGTGTGTGTGTGTGTGTGTGTGTGTGTGTGTGTGTGCTAAAAATGTATAGGCCACTATTCTTTATTTTACTATGCAATGTCAGGAAGTCATATCCTAAGAGTTAAAGTTCTTAAACCCAAATAGCTCCTTCTCAGGTTGTAAGCTTCACACTGATGCCTTTAAATCTTCAAACAGCTTCAACTGGGTTGCAGGCCTTTACAATACCAGAGACTGCTCTTTGCTGGGCACCATTCTTCCCTAGTTGCACTAGCCACAGTGCAAGTACATATGTGTGCAGGTTTTCAGATAATGCCTAACAACCCAGTGACAAAACAACACAATTTTCACTTAATCACTTTCAGATGAAAATATGATTTACTCATAGTTATGTACATGGTGCATTCTCTTGATATCTTTCATGAGGATGAAAATGTGATGTTGAAGCATCTCTTGTACCAATGCTGTGTTTTATTATCTTTGCTCCTAGCTGCCTTATTTTGGAAGACTTGGCTAAAGAGCAGTGTTCTATTCTACTAGAAAGAATCTTCAGTATTTTATACTTAATCATTCCTTGCACAGTTTATATCCTCAGCAGCTTCACTAAACTGACATTTTTTCCATTTAAAAAAAAGAGGAATTTGAGGTGATATCTTCTAGATATTAAGAGACTTTGATAAATTAGAACAGCTACTAAGTGATGGGTCAAGATTGGAAGGCTGTCTTGTTACCTTCAGTTCGTAAACTTCTACTCTGAGGTCTAATTAGTGTACTTCCTGTCCAATTTTTATTAAAGTAACAGGATGAAAGATCACTAATTCTAGCCAACCTAAGGGAACTATCCTTTTATAGACATTTGACACGATTCTATCCAAAAGCAAAATAAATGTATTACTCTATCAGTTGTGCAAAGTTAAGTAATGAAATATTTAGTTTATCTGGTTGTACAAACACTGAATTAAATTAACTATCAGTTGTATAAAGGCACGATGGAGGACTGAGGGCTAATTGACATAGTCACATTATATGTGGACAGCAGACTATAATATATTGGTTTATGAAACTATATGCTAGGGTATTCACAGAACTATAAAAATCACAACATATCCTTGTCATTAAGCAGCAGAAAAATGTGTGCTATCTAATGGACTCTACATGTATTTGCATAAATCTCTATTCATTTTTCAAATTCTATTTTGGTTTCCAACAATTTTTACAATGATCCATAATTAAAAACTTCTTTGATCTCCATATTTTAGTAATCATGTTTATAAATGTGCACACATTCTCACAGAGGTGACAAACATTGGCTTATTACCAGGAGATTACCTTCAATACAATTGTTGAGTTGATGTTCTATTTGCAAAGTTCTTTGTTCTTTTTCGTACAGAGGTAATGATGATTTCTTGGAATGTTAAAACTTGAGAAAAATAGCTAAATAAAACATCTTTTCCCTCTGAATAGTCTCAACAGGGGTTCTTTTTGTTATAAAATGAATCTAATCAGCATGTATTTTCAACTAATTTTGTTTGAAAAAGCAATCATGAGCTACTGGATTATTCAAAGGCATCCAAATTTTTCATAAGTATTCATTTTCCCACCAGTATAGAATTGCACATTTTAAACCATTTTTGTAAATTTCATAAAATTGTGGCTGTTTTGTTTTCTAATTCAATATGTGACTTGGCATTCAAGTCTGAAACTATTTGCTATAATAAAAGCTGGCACTATGAAGCCTGCTGCTAATACAGCTACCATTACATTGTGTGGATTTAATCACATTTGGATAATGTAATGAACAATGAAGTACGTGGGCATTTTGTCGAAATCTTGTTTTTCTTTTCAACTTATGAAATGAATCTTTTTACATTTATTTTTATGACCCAGAAGGCCAGAGCTAAACTAGTAAAAGAGGGAAAGTGCTTCTATATTGTGTTATGTAAGGTTTCTCGAAAACTCTAATTATCTTGTGAAGCAACATCTATGATGCCTCATCTGACCATTAATTTCTGAAGATCTCTCATAGAGTGAATCTTTTACAACATAATAAAAATTATATTGAATTATCAAAGTTGGCTTCAGTCTCATTTCTGAGAAAATAGGAAGCAATAAGTTTTTAATTGTGATAAACAAGGGAGGGAGTCAGAAAACTCAGAATTCTATTTGAAATCAGGAAAGGATAGATCTGGGTAAATCATTATAATATAATGTCCTTGGTTGGGGCACAATGTAAGAAAGATTGACATAAGGTAGAAACATCAGAAGCAAATCACACCTCACAGTTTTCCTAGGCTCAAGTCAGCAAAGCTCAATTTTCTCTTCCTAAAAGTTCTAAGAAACACAATAATAATCTTCAATGAGTTTATATTATGGAAAATGTGGATTACATAAAATTTATCATTTTAAGCATATGAGTCTGTGGTGTTTATTTTTTACCTTGTTATTGAACTAACATTACCATGCATTCTAGAACACTTCCTATATCACCACACTGATATTTTAGACTAGTCAAACTACCAATCATTTCTTATCACCCCAAGTTCCCAGAAGTTCTCAGTCTACTTTCTGTTTCTATGATTTTGACTACTTGGGATATGTGAAGTCATATCAACTGTCCAATGGTACTGAGTTGCTTTCAGCTTTAGGCTGTGGTGAATAATACTGCCATGAACTTAAGAAAACAAATATGTGTTCAATTTCCCATTATTGTTTCTCTTGGCTATATACCCAGAAGTGAAATTCTTGGAGCATGTGGCAATTCTACTTCTATTTTTACTATAAATTTGTATTTATTTTCAATGTGTCTGCAAGAATTTGCATCTCTATAACCAAAGAATATGTTCTAGTTCCTCCAAATTATCACCAATATTTATTTTCTAGACTATTTTGCTTATTGTTTTTATAACCGCTGCCTCAATGAATGTGAGCTAAAATCTCCATCTCAGTGTGGTCTTGAAGTGCATTTCTTTAGTCATCAGTGATTGTGAGGTCAATTTTATTTGCTTGCTGGACATTTGTAGATCTTCTGTGGAGAAACATATATTCAAGTTCTTCACTGATTTTTTTTCTATGAAGTCGACAGTTTGTCTTGGTTTGATTTTGATGTTTGATTTTTTCGCTGTTGAGTTGGAGTTCCGTTTATATCCTTGATACCAATCCTTCATCAGATATATGTTTGTTAAAATTTTCTCCTATTCAATAGATTGCCTTCTCTCAACCTATTGGCAGAATCTTTGACAATTAAATTTTATTTTAGCAAAGTTAAATGTATCCTTTTTGAATGTCCCTTTCACTTTTTCGTGTCACACTAAAGATATACCAGTCAGCAATAAAAAAGCCTTATCTCTGTTTTCTTTCAAGACTGATAAACAAAGCCTTTCTTTAGAGCTTTAATCAGCATGTTTTGAGTTAGCTTTCTGTTTTCACTCATCCAATCAATCAGTAATCCAGTAGTTGTTGACTTTCCCTAGTAGCAATTGATTCTAAGAAGCGCTCTTCAAGGAATAGAATAACCCATATTTCTTGACTGATACAGAAAGTATTTTGATTTTTACAATTTATTTCAAATATTATAGAAGCTGTGTACAGGATGGACATCGTGTAGGTGTGTTAAATTATTTTAGTAGCTTAAAATACTCCCACAAGTCTATTGGCCCCACCAAATTTGCTATTTTTAATTATATGGCTTCTTTTGTTGAGATCATGCTATTTCTGCTGAAGGAAAGAAATTACAATTCTGAGTAGGTTTATTTTCTCTCTGGGAAAGACTTTTATTATACTGCCAATGTTCAAGTATGCTGGGAATAGTTTTTGTTTCAGTGTTCTCAGAGGCCAGAAGCACAACCAATTTTGGACAAATCATACTCAGATATGAAATCCTAATCCATATTTTATATGACTCATCCTTGTCTTTCATATTTCTACTGCCCATTATGAACAAAACAACTCACAACTACGAAGCAATTCTAGCTACCAAAATATATCTAAGAAACTGATGCATAGCCTACAAATGGATGGATCAACACCTAGACATTCAACAATCACCCAGAAGAGAAGTCCTTAAGAGTGCTACATGACATAACGAGAATTTTGTGAAGATTGTTTTCAAAATAACAGATGGGATCTCATAGACACTCTTACAAAAAAAAAAAAAAGAAAATAATTCATTCCAAGTTTAAGTGCACTCTAAGGTTCATTTTTGGAAGCAAGATTCAATTCAACTCCAACAAAAAAAATTGGAATAAACAGATGAACTAGTACAGAAATAATAAAAGTTTCTGTTGAAATATTTATTTAGCTACAATAAAGGACACAAATTAAATAGATAATCACATATCTGTTATTAATTGAAGTCTGTGGTGGTTTGAATGAGACTGACCCCTACAGCTCATATGTTAGAATACTTGATTCTATTGGTCAGAAATATTTTGAAAAGGATTTTGTGAGAGTAGGTGAACCACTGAGGATTCAAAAGTCAATGCCAATTCCAGTCTCTTCTCCTTCCTCTCCCTCTGTCCTCACCTCCACCTTGTACATAGGATGCGAGCTCTTAGCTCCTGCTCCAGCACCATGCTTTTATGCCTGTAACTAGGATCTCAATTAATGTTCATGGAATCAACCTATGGAACTGTAACCAAACCACCAGTTAAATGTTTTCCTTTGTAAATTACCCTGATTAGAGATAGTGTCTTTTCACAACAAATATGGTTGATGTCTTTTCACAAAAAAAAAAAAAAGAAAGAAACTAAGACAAAATTTGGTGCTACTAGCATAGTATAGCATTGTTATGATAGGCCTGATCTTGCTGTTTTATAAAGTGTGTAACACTTTTGTGTTAAATCAGTTGAACACTTTAGATGCGACTTAACAGGAAGTCCTAGAAGATAGGAAAATAGTAGTACAAAGACCAATGTGGACTATAGGGCCACAGCACACCTCAAGAGGTTTAAGACGAGAGCAGTATTAGCAACTTCAGTAGAAACCACTCATATTTTGGTACAAAGTATGCCTGATTTCTTTTTTCTCCAAAAAATCATGAAGGATTTTGGACTAATATCATTGGCAGAGAATATTTCAAGACATCCTAATAATGATGGCATCACATAGTTTTTAGTTATTAGACTCAAATCTTATGCTCAAGAAAATGAGTTTAAGGAAAAGCCTGGTGTTTAGTGCAATAAAGGATGTGCTGTTGTCAGGGCAAGACCCCACCTAGTTAATCCTGCAACCTATAAAAGGAGACTGCCCAAGGGATTTCCTTCACCTTAAAGTAAACTACAAAGGAAAGTTGCGCAAATTCAATTCAATAAAGAATTCGGGTTCTGGACCAAACAAGCAGAACTTGGCAGCATTGGACACATATTGCTGACTTATAGTTATGAAAGATACAAGAGTAGAGGGTTGTTGAATCTTCCTCTATGGTTAAATAAAGCCACTGAGACCAGCAGTGAGACCTGGGAGTCTGTGCATGGAAGACTGGAGGGGTCATGGCATGAATTTGTGAAGGTGAATCCTGAATTTTGTTGGAGACCTCAAGATGTTGGAGATTCCAAAGCTATGGTATGTCTACTGAAGATAACTGCAAAGAGGCAGTGGAACTAAGCCATGAGAGAAGAGGGCCAACAAAGCTTAACCAACAATGAAGAAAATGTGAAGTCCAAAGATCCATTTAAGTTCTTTGACTAAAGTTAAAAGATTTTGAGTTTGCTTGGATGAGTTTTGGTCAGGATTGGTTTAAGTATTTTCTCACTATGTCTCCTTTCCTCCCATATGAAATTGTAGTACATATTCTATGCCATTGCATGTTGGAAGTATGTAGCTTACATTTTTATTTTACATGAGGCTATAAATTAACAGATTGCTTTGAGTCTCAGCAAAGACTTGGAGTTTGGACTTTTAAATAGTCTTGAGACTGTGGAAGACAATGGGGACTTTTGATAATGGGTTAAATACATATACGTGTTAGCAAGTATATGGGGGCCACAGAGTAGAATGTGATGGTTTAGATGAGAATAGCCCTCACAGCCTCATATATTTGAATGCAAAGTACTTAAAGTGTGGAATTTTTAGAAGGATTATGAGGTGTGGCCTACTGGGGATGGGCTATGAGGCTTTAAAGGCCTATAGCAGGCAGGGCTCTCTCTCTCTCTCTCTCTCTCTCTCTCTCTCTCTCTCTCTCTCTCCTGTAAATTACAGCTGAGTTGTAAGTTCTTAGCGACTACTCTAGCACCATGCTTGCCTGCCTGCCACTATACTCCTACCATGTCATCATAGAGTCATCCTCTGAAATTCTAAGCAATCCCTCAATTCAATGTTTGCTTGCATAAGCTGTCTGGGTCATGATGTGTCTATACAGCAATAAAACATTAACGACAACAAACTGATTGTACTATCCACTTATAATTCTTAGATGTTTGTAAGTTTTTAGAATCTATTTACACCAGCTTTTCATCTTCCCTTCTAATTTACCTTAATAGAAGCATCCTACATTTTATGTAATTTATATGTATCCGCTCTGAAATTATTTGAGAGAAAAATAAGGCACATATGAAGAAAAATTGACTTGAATTTTATGTAGAATTATTGATAAAGACAAATTTGTGCACATATTCTAACAGCTATAACTAGTGGGTAATTTTGTATAGAAAATTTGTTATGTTTTATAATATCCTCTGAAGTGTATTGGTATATGAAATTTAAATAGCATTCTAATATACAGAGCTATTACTGTTTAAAACATAATATGAGTCAGAACTCTAGTTTAGGTTTCAAGTTGTCATTATGTGTCCATATATCCAGCTTTCTGAACTTAGATTCTACTTCCTTCACATTAATAATAGGCGCCTAGTGACTAATGATGTTATTCCTCTATGATACTAGCTTTAAAAGTATTACCACTACTAAAATCCAAAGGATGGTGAGATATATTAATTCTGACAGGCACTGATTCTGTGCACTGTAGCAAATAAAAAAGACAGTTAATTTTGTTTTTTATATGGAATTTCAGATTTGGTTTCATGAAATTATTTTTTTTAAGTTTGAATAATATATATAGTTGAATACTAAGTGAACTTTAAGTGTATTCTATGGATATTTTAAATAATTTTAGAGAACCTCTATGAATCTACAAACACTCTGCCATGTAGTGCTGGCACACACCTTTAACCCCACCACTCAGGAGGCATAGGTAGGCAGATCACTGTCAGTTTGTTGCCAGTTTGGTCTACAAAGTGAGTTCCAGGACAGCTACTGCTATTACACAGTGACACTTTGTCTCAAAAAAAAAAATCCAATAATGACGATTACTTGACTATTTTGTATACTATAAGAGTGATTTTTTTTTTGCTTGCCTAGAATATATAGACCTAAATTTGAACTTTCAAATTAAGGAAACGGTTCTTTTTTGTAGCATTCAGTAAAGCCAAATAAGAAATATTTTCATAAAGTGGTTCTCCCAAATCACTCCCTTGCATGTTCCAATGTGCTCCATGGTCATACCTGTGATGGCTGGAGTCATTATAGGCTTATTTCACTGTCACTAAGTCACACTCTCTCTCACACACACACACGCAGAGAGAGAGAGAGAGAGAGAGAGAGAGAGAGAGAGAGAGAGAGAGA
>NW_021604604.1:6727247-6825358 GCF_004785775.1 Grammomys surdaster
AGAGAGAGAGAGAGAGAGAGAGAGAGAGAGAGAGAGAGAGAGAGAGAGAACAACAATGACAGAGACAGAGAAAGAAAGGGGGTGGAAAGGGAGAGAGAGAGAAAGACAGATTGACAGAGACACAGAGACAGAGAGACAGAGAGACAGAGAGCCTTTGGAGGTGGAGAAATGTCTCTGTGGTTAAAAGCACTTGCTGCTCCTGCAGGGCATCCACGTTTAGTTGCCAGCACCCAAGTGCTAAATTAATACCATCTGCAAGTCCAGTTCATGGGGCTCTGGTGTCCTCCTTGGGTTTCTTCTGGCACCAAGCATCCATGTGGTGCAGATATATACATGCGTACTGGCAAAACATTTATACACATAACTGAAAAATAAACAAGTTTAAAAATAATGTCTTTTCTCATCAAATGACCTTCCAGGCCCTCGGAATCTATCATTTAGGTCTACTAAGTCCTCTCTCCATAAAGGTTCTTTATCCTATAATGCACATGATCAGACTTGGGTTTATATACTGAAGGTTCCACAACCCTTTAGAGGATAGTGAAGATAGAATTCCATTATTGCAGCCCATCAACTGAGTCTCACCAGATTCTTTCAGAGAATTCAGGGAAGATGTTATTACCAATAAACTTTGAAAACTTAGTAGCTATTCTTTCATTTTCTTCACCTCTTACTATTGCCCTGCTGTGGCCATTGACTCTAGGAAAGTTAGAATTGTTATAGTAGAAATGTAAAAAGAAACAGCCATTGTTCAAATATGGTTACATGAATATTATTTTCAACTACAGGTAGCAAAGAATGGCCTAGAAGATGTACATGTTGACTTAATGTCATATGATTAGATTTGGAAACGAATGCAGTTGGGAGCGAAGCCCTGAGAGATGGAAACAACAATAGAGGTAAGCTGGACGTTCATGATTGGGAAGAGAAAGGGTTTGGTCTTTAGGAACCACATAAGGAACAATGTTAGGCCGTGTGATGTGCAAGCCACCTCTAGTTTGCTGACAGAGTGCAAAGGGGAGCTGAGCTCAAGTTCTATAGATAAATTGTTGCACTAAAAAAGACACAAGAAAGACTAAAAAGGGTTCCTCAGCACAGAAGAACCCTTGAGCTGTGGTCACTGCTGGAAGATGCAATACATCATTAACAAGCATGGGACAGGAATATCACATACAGGAGAACCTGTGTGTGCTAGAGGACACACAGGCATGATAGCCTTTGGCAGAAGCACACACACACACACACACACAGAGAGAGAGAGAGAGAGAGAGAGAGAGAATATGAATCCTGGCATTCTGCTCCAAAATAAAGTAGAAAAGGCAGACTTCTTTTCACCCATATAGGCTGGTGTGGTAAAGGATAACTTCCAGGTCCTAAGTGTTGTCAGGAATGAGCAAGGGCAGGGGATATACCTGTTACACTAATGTAATTCTTCACATGAACTGCTTTTCTAACAAAACAATAACACATTGTTTACTACTAAATTTTCAGCTTCCATATGCTGATGCCCATATAATATCTTCAACAAAAAGGAAACCAAAACGTCCTTTCAATATTTTTGAGGAAAACAAGAAGCAACATACAAGAGTGAAAGAGAATTCTGTTATTGAGTTAATGTATCTAACCTTCCTATGTTCTCTCTTCTAGAATAAACACAATGGCTAACAATCATTTTGCTTATTCAGTAATCTAGAAATACTGTTTTATTCTGAATAGAAAAATGTGTTTAGAAGCATAAATATATGAAAAAGAATAATCAAATATATCTGAAGTACATATAATTGTACATGTACAGACATTTCCACATCTGTGCAGTGGTATTGCACATTTTAAGTACATTTATTGATTGTTGTAATTATATAACATATGCTTTTTCTCATGTTAAATAGCATAATAATTGACAAATGACTGCAGAAATGCCTACAGCATCAATGCCATAGTTTATTTAAAAATTAGCCTAATATAATAATAGGCTATTTCTACATTCATCATAATTGATAATTCAAGGAAGATAATAATGTTTATACAAACTCTTTTGTTTCTTGGGACAAATTACTAAAAATGGAATCACTATTTTAAAGTATGTAGTTTTGTTAATATTAAAAAAAATTCAAAGAAGTAAAAGTTCAAAATATTCCTAGACTTATAATGTTTTCTTACAACTTTACCAACAACGTATTCCCTATGAATTATGCATACTTATTTTATTTAAAAGCTATTGATGGCTTTGTGCTTTCAATTCTTATTTGTGCTTCCTGGGAGATTGATCACTTCATTGCATGTGGTCATTTCTCTTTCCTCATGACCTGCCTTTTTATAACATTTACTTTGTAGGAATTCTGTGATGGAATACTTTTTGTTTTTAATTTATAAACCTGGAACAGAAATATTTGTCAGATATGCTGCAGACTTCTTTCTTTAATATAACTCATGATGATTTGATATCTTTAATGTTTGAATTAAATATTCTAATTTACTGTGATTCATATTCTTCTTACTTTACACATAGAAGGACTCCCTGTTCTATTGTTTCTTTGGCACCAACCCTAGCAAACACATCATGTGGATGTATTACTCAGAATAATGAAAGAAAAGTCCTCCTTGACCTTCTAAACAGGTGATGGGGCTGACAGGATGGCTTAGTGGGTTGAGGTTGTAGTTGCCCATGTCTGATGACCTCACTTCCATTTCTGAAACCCATGTAGTAAACAGTGAACTAATTCTCAAAAGCTATTCTCTGTTCTTTACATACACAAAATTTGCACGCATACATGCATGCATGTATGTGTGCACACACAAAATAAATAAATAAAGAATAATCTCACAATATTAAAATGGACTACTTAAAGCAATAAAGAGTATACCCTCATTTTTAGATTTAGTGTTTCAACTTAATCTTCTTATGAATGGAATAGATAAATCAATTTCACAAAATAACTTCAGACACTTTTGTTGTCTACAGTCTGTAGTCAGTGGTGGGAAGTATTTAGCATCAGAGGCTACAGAATCAGAGTTTGACATGGATCCCAGATATGTCGCTGCAAAACTTTGTGTGTTTTGACATTTTATTTTTATTTATTTGAACTTCCTTTTTTCAGTCTGTTAAATGGGAAATGTAGCACATTCTACTATTTGGATACATTATAAATAGTATTTGCAATATGAGAAGAAGGTGCTAAGCTCTAAGTACTGAGCACATATCAACTGAAATTATTAACTATGACAGTTCCTCAGTTGATCTAGGATGCCACAATTCTGCATTAAATATATTACAGATATGATTTCTATTTCATTAAATTTTGTGAACATTAATTATTTATCTGTGTGCATATGTGTTGGTACATGCTTGCCATAAAATGTTTATAGAGATCTAAAGCTGGTTTTTTTCCTTGAACTCTGGCCATAGGACATAGTGACTAGTAATTTACCCTCTCAACTATCTCACCTTTCACTCTTCCTGTTTCTTACAATCACATTTCTAATTTCTGACTCCTATATTATTAGAGTAATGTACAGAATGCATTGTTATGAGCCTATTCAAGAAATAGTTTTCCATAGACAATAAAATAAGTCTTTCCCATTAGTCTTTTTGTTTATACATTTCTATCTATTATTATTCATTTTCTAGGTGACCTTGAAAGATACTTTGTCATGGTCCAAAAATTCACTCTGTTGGATCTTGTACTAGAGTATAATTAACATATAAATTGATTCCATGAAAATGTACCTGATTGTGTGACTGAAGCATCCTAGGCAAAAGACTCTGAAAACTATACAATTTTTCAACTTTTCTTCATACAAGCATTCAATGCTTAATATTAAATGGGTTCATTGTGTAATGCTGTTGTGCTCCACAATCTTGCAAGCCTTCTTCCTCAAACTGAGGTGATGAATCTCAAATGTACTGGCTTGTGGAAGTAGAAATTGAAACATAATTAACAGGTGGATCCTTGTTACATAATTAGAGCTCTAACAAGAAGAAATGTTACACAGAGGCGTGTCTACGTAGATTCAACAAACATCTGCAAATCAGGAAGAAGGCCCTCCTTCATTGGGCAGTGAACTTAATATCTCTATATGGCTCCCCAGACTCAAGGTCTATGAAAAATAGATGTCTATTATTTAAACCATGCAGTCCATATGTGTTTTGTAGCATCCTGACAGACTGAAACAAGTCATCAGGGTCAGTTAGATTTTAAAATATGTGTCAGTTATCTCATGAGACACTTTTCATTTGAAGCAATAGCAAAGGAAATTGCAGACCTGGCATCTCACCTATCATGTTACTACAGGATTTCAAAGAATCAATTAGTCTCAAAAGTAGTTGCTTCTTATCCTATTGAAGGAACACTGTTATTTGGTTAAACCTCTTAGATTTAAAATTGCACTAAAATACTGATGTGAGACGAGTCACATCGATGGTCGAAGGCTTTAGGCTGTCGACGATGGGCAACGTCAAGGGACTCCGATGTGGGTGAAAGGAGAGTGAGAGCCCTGTCTTAGGCCATGTAGGCTGCACCCACTCCCAGCACCACACACTCCTTTTCGGCTGCATTGGGTGGGCCCCTGGGAAGTGAACCTACAATAATCCCGTCATTGGGCTAACTCACAGCCATCCTAGTCTCTTGTAAATGTTCAAGTTACCAACCATTTGTCAGTTTGGGGTGTAATATTGTCATAAAGGAAGGCTCCCCAATGTTAGCGGCCATATCAAGGGTGGCCTTGGTTTAGGAAAAAGCCAATTTTTGTTGTGGTGATCAAGAGGCCAAGCTCTCTAGCGAGAGAAATGAGGGCAAAGCCAGGCATACCAGGAACCCTTCTGGAGGGCGTGGAAGTCTAGGGGTCGACCGTAGGGGGAGGCAGGGGAGCTGACAGCTGTGTCAGTCTCCTGCGGAGTCACTTCTGGATCCTCTTCAATTTTCAGCTGATGGTAATGAACTTCAATTGCCTTCTTGATGGCAGCTCACATCAGTGTTTTGGGGTTGTGAACTTGTCTAAGACCCCCCATAATTAGACATCCAAATTCAAAATTCACATAGTTGGGATTGATCATAAGACGCCTTCTCTAACTAAACAGAGAAGGGGGAGATGCCAGAAGCCAGGACTCTCGCCCTTACCCTCACCCCCTACCTTTCCCCACCTGCACAATGTCCTCTGAAACTTGGCAACTGCAAGATCCTGCTTAGCAACTGCAGATAGACTCAAAGCGGAGTACCATGTCTTCTTAAGAATAGCAGGGAGACCATAACTCAAGCAGTGTACCATATCTTCTGAAGAACAGCAGGTAGATCATAATTCAAGGCAGTGTACCATATAGACCATGACATGTTTCAAGGCACAGGCCAAGAAGATTTTGTACTTTTCCACCACCTGGTCCCTCTTACCCCCTCCCCTTGTAAAACATGCTAAAAAAAAGCATTTCATGTTCAAAAAAAAAGAAATTTAAAAAAATAAATTAAAAAAATTAAAAAAAATTGCACTAAAATAATCTCAACTTTTTATATACATTTCTAATTTTGCACAGTAATTATGTTTTGAAAGCCTTGCTCTGTGATGGAGAAATGCAAAAGAAAGTAGCTTTAAACTCAAAATATCATGATAGTTCGTGTCAAATCATAAATATGAAAATAAACTCCTACTCCAAAAATACTTTCATGGATAGAAATGTTATTAGCATGAAATATATTAGGAAGGAAAATAAGATGCCTGATTAACTGAATTCATGTTTCTTTTTTGAATCATGAAAGTATAACTAAAGATGACTGTGTATACAAGGAATGTTAATATCACCTACAGATGTACAAAGATATTATTTAAGAAAGTTTTCTGGAACTTTATGTTAACTAACCATTTTCTCAATGACTGGTGCCCATTGCAATAGCCGTATATCAACTCCGCATTAACACTCTACTCTATTACCTTTGGGTTGATTTAGATATAATTTACAACAATAAAATAATTCTATGCAATTTATTGCTAAATAAAAGTTAGCAAACTGAAGCCTTTGTACAGGAAGTAACTTTGACCATTTGCTAGTTAAAGAAACTATGACTACATCTTTGTGTGTATTTAAATGGCTCTGTTATTAAAAGCAATAAGCCAATTAATATAGAAGACAAAAGAATGTGCTGAAATGATATCAGGAAGGTGAAAGAACAGGTAGCATCCTCTTTTCTCACAGTATCCCTCAAGTAACTATCCACAAAGAATACATATATGATTATGACAGAATATGGTAGTGAGGTTGAGATATCTTCTTCCATTTCCCAACAGAAAACTTTAATATTTAAAAGTAAGAGAAATGGTTTCACTCTATGTTGCTTGTTACCTGGGACAGCCTAGCACCTGAAACTGAAGATTCCCTCTGACCCAAAAGGAAAGAGACTGGGAAGCACATTTTCCCAGCCTTTTAGGGCCCTGCATAGAGGGATACTTTTTGTCTTGCTACATGAGAGGTAGTGGAGCATCTTCTCAGCTAGATCACCAAGCATCAGTTAGTTATTAAGATTATAAACAGTTGTGGGGATCATAGTAAACAGTGTAAAAATATAGACACTGACCTCCCTTCTATCCAACATAGATACCAGGCTGCAAAGTCTCACCACTGCATTGATACACAGTTAACAAGTCTGTATGTCTGCCAGACTTGAGTCCCTAGACATGTTTCTCTTTCAGTCCTATCCTATGCTTTCCTTAAGGTAGCCCAATATCAAAAGTCCAGCATGTGAGCAAGTATCTGAGACTGTCCACCTTTTCCATCCCAATAGCCAGTAAGTAACATGACTGCAAAATATCTTGGTGTTCTGATTAATACTGCCACTGGCCTAAGGTTAAGGGGCACATCTACAACTAAATGTGAATGTATCTATATTAAGGAATACATATGTGCACACATACACACATACACATGTAACATCAATATTAAAAGCTTATTAATTTGGAAGAAATTTAAAGGGGGTATACAGAATGGTTTGGAGGGATGAAAGGGAGGAGAGTAAGGATGTGACTATATTGTAATTTCAAAAATAGAATACAAATAAATAAATCTGAAGCAAACATTTGTGAATTTACCTCACCCAAATGATGAAGCCCAGCACAGAACTTTCTTTGTTCAACTACAAATTACAATGAAAATTGTTGTTCAACCAGAGAAAATAACTTAAAATTCTAATCTGCCAAAAGCTATTACAGAACCCCAGTTGGTATTCCTGCATGAGACAGAATCCAGCCAGGGCATCTTACTGGGTCAATTCCATTCAACACCAGTGTACAGGCAGTGTCCAAAGTCAAGCTATGCAGTAGCAGAATTCTGGGCCAGACTCAACTGTGAAAATCTATCACCATCTGCCAAGGTCGGCAGAACTGGCACTTTCCTTACATGCTCAGGCATTAATGTAAAGACACAGAATTATAAAACCTGTCAAGTACATGCAAAACAAGCTCTCAGATGGATTGTCCATTTTGTTATATTATTAAGCTTAAATTTATGAAAACCAGTTCCAGTCTCTTGTCATTCTGACATGAATCTAAAAATGAGAAAGAATTTGGAAATTTCACAAATATTTGAAAATTGAGACGAATTATAAATATCCAAGAGTTTCAGCTGAGAAGGTCCCTTGATGGATAAAGTGTTTGTTGTGCAAGTATGGAGATCTGTATCAGATCCCAGTACCAAAATAAAAAGCCAGGCACAGCAATGTGTACTATAGTCCCAGCATTAGAAGGCACTGGAGGATCCCTGGTGTTGACTGGGCAGTCTAAACAACTAGTGAATTCCAGGTTGAGTGAGAATTACAGTGTCAAAAATAGGGTGTGTCATCCACTTATATTGATAACTTGAACTTCCTTTCTGATTTTATCATCTTGATATGCTTTAGCTGTTTTATTGCTCTAGCTAGAACTTCAAGTACTATATTGAATAGATATGAAGAGTAGGCATCCTTGTCTTATCCTTGATTTTAATGGAATTGCTCTAAGTTTCTCTCCATTTAGTTTGATGTTGGCTACTGGCTGGCTGTATATTTCTTTGTTTATGTTTAGGTTTGTGCCCTGTGTCCCTGATCTCTCTAATACTTTTAAGATGAAGGGGTATTGGATTTTGTTAAAGACGTTTTCAGCTTCTAATAAGATGATCATGTGGTTGTTTTCTTTAAGTTTGTTTATATTACGGATTAAATTGATAGATTATTATATATTGTGCCATTCCTGAACCTCTAGGATGAAGCCTACTTGATCATAATGGATGATGCTTTGTTGTGTTCCTGGATTTGGTTTGCAAATATTTATTGAGTATTTTTCATCAATGTTCATAAGCAAAATTGGTCTTAAGTTTTCTTTCTTTGTTGAGACTCTGCTTTAAGTATCAGGGTGACCATCATAGAATGAGTTTGGAAGTGTTCCTTTTGTTTCTATTTTCTGGTATAGTTTGAGGAATATTGGTAATGGCTCTTGTTTGAAAGTCTGGTAGAATTCTGCACTAAAACTATTTGGCCCTGAGCTGGTTTTGGTTGGGAGACTTTTGATGACTGTTTCTATTTCTTTACTAGTTATAGGGCTGTTTAGATAGCTTACCTGATCTTGATTTAACTTTGGTAACTGGTAACTGTCTAGAAAATCATCCATTTCATTAAAATTTTCCAATTTTATGGAGTACAGGCTTTTGAAGTAAACTTAATGATTCTTCGGATTTCCTCAGTATCTGTTGTTATGTCTCTTCATTTCTGATTTTGTTTATTTGCATATTTATCTCTCTGTCTTTTGGTTAGTTTGGCTAAGTGTGTCTATCTTGTTGATTTTCTCAAAGAACCAGAAGATACCCACACCCGAACAATGGATGGAGCTTGGGGAATCTTATGGAAAAACAGGAGGAAAGATTCTGGCCTCTAAGGAGATAGGAACTCCACAGGAAGAACAACTATGCCAACTAACCTGAATCCATAGGGCTCTCAGAGTCTGAACCACCAACCAAAGAACAAGCACAGGCTGGATTTCCCTGCACATATGTAGCAGATGTGTGGCTTAGTCTTTCTGTGGGTCCTGAACAACTGGAGGGGGTAGTAACCGAAAAGATATTACCTGTATGTGGGATATGTTCTTCTTGGTGGGCTGCATTGTCTGTCCTCAGTACCAGGGAATGTAAGTAGATAGATTTGTTGTGTCAGGGTGGGAGTGTATTCAGGGGGCCCCTCCAACTCAGAAGAGAAGAGGAGGGAGGAGAAGAGAAGTATTATGGGAGGGAATATGACCAAGACCATGTCAGTGAGTAGAATGTAAAGTGAATAAGAAAAAAATAGGATGTAGAAAATTAAGGAAGACACCAGGCATCAACATTTGATCTCCACAATCATATATACACATCACAAAAACTCTCACGCAAACATGCATGCACATGTACACATGTGTGCAAACACACAACTGATTTCAATTAAATAATATAATGCTATACTTCAAAGAGTTAAAAATAAAAAACAACAAAATAAACCGAAATGAACAGAAGGAATAAACTAAAAGGATGATTTGAAATGACTTATGGAGACATGGCATGAGCAACAATAGCAATAATGTTCAGACAGGGTTGTTTCAAATTAAAAAAATTATACACAGCAAATGAAGCAATTAACAAAATGAAGAAATCATCTTCATAGAGGAAAGAAATATGCTGATTACACGACATGTGAAAATGAATAACCAAAATACATAAAGAACTCATAAAACTCATTAGCAAAACCAAAAAGTAATGTGAAAAATCAGCAAAGGATTGCAAAAGATATGTCTCAAAAATGTCTTACACATACATGAATGCATGCAAACTCAGATTACAGAGGGTTACTATTTCATAACTGTTGGGATTGGTTGTTATGGATGCAATAAAGTGGCTAGCCTGGTAGCACCGGTTTGTAATTCTAGCTTGTAAGCAGGAGGCTGAGACTGACAGATTATAAATTCAAAGAAAGCCTGAACAACTACAGGAGATTCTTTCTTAAAAATAAAGTATATAAAAAGGAACAGAGACGCTTCGAGCAGCAACTTATGAAAGCAGATGCAGACATCCACACCCAAATGCTAAGCCAAGTTCAGGGAATCCTGAAGAAGAAGGGGCAAAAGAACACCACAAGAAAACAGACAGAATCATCTAAGCATCTAGTGGCTCACAGAGACTGAACTGTGTCAACCAGGGTACCTAAATGGGTCTGACGTAGGCCATCCACATATGTTATGTTCATGTAGCTCAGTCTTCTTGAGGGACTCCTAATCGTGGGAGCAGGGGCTGCCTCTGACACTTTTGCCTGCTTTTAAGAACCTTTTACTCTTATATGATTGCTTCTTCCAGGCTTAATATGAGAGGAGGTACTAGTCTTATTGCACCTTAATGTGCCATGTTTGGTTGGTATCCCTGAAAGTCCTGTCTTTTTCTGAAAGGAAACAGAGAAAGAAGTAATTGGGAGGTTGAGAGGGAGGAGGGAGAGGAAACTGTCAGAATATAATATTTGAGATAAGACTAAATTTAAAATTTTTTTTAAAGATTATTTTCCTATCATCGACCAATGGTCAATCCTCAGTTACTACAGAGAAGAAAACAGGTAAAAGTGTTGGGGTCAACAAGAATAAAAGAGAAATTTTGTACATTACTGATGAGAGCATAAATTAGTACAACCATTATTAAAATTACTGCAAAAACTAAAAATGCAACTATCACATTGTCTGGAAATATCACCATTATATTGATGTGTGAAACAGAAATCACCATCTTACCATTATAACACATTAGCCAAGATAAACACCTAATCATAAATGGATAAAGAAAAAGTAATATGTACACCATGAAATTCTACCCAGACTATTAAAAAGGGGGAAAATATGTCATTTGCAACAATATTCTTGACTCTGGAGAACACTGAGTGAATTGAATTAAGCCAGACATGGAAAAACAAGAATCACATGAAGTCATGAATATGTGGAATCCAAAGTTTTGAATTCTGAGAGCAGAATGATGTTACTTGAATATGGGGATAGTTTGGGGTGTTATTACTCACAAAGGGTACAAAGTTTCAAACTGAGAAAAGGAGTAATTATTAGATCTATTGCATAAGAAGATGACTATAATCAATAATGTGTATTTCAAAATAACAAAGGGTAAAATCAAATATTTTATAATAAAAATAAGAGAGGTAATTAGATATGCTAATTTATTGATATAACCATTATATATATATATTTGACACTGCTATAAAAATGCACATGGATACTGTACCCATGAAGACTCAACAATGTAATTGCTTCCACTAAGCCTGACACTGGCAAGACCACACCAGTGAACATGTCAACATACTCAGTGGGAAATTCATAAGATCCCAGTCCTTGTGAATGAACCACAACTTTAGTCACTACAAAGGGAGGAGAATCAGTTTTCTCCAGTTACTGACTCCTTGACAGGTTTCTCAACCCTAAGTAGTCAGCTGTAAATACATGTACATAAGAGAAAAAATAACTAAACTCAGTAGTGTGTGTGTGTGTGTGTGTGTAAAGTAATAATAATAACAGAAAAAAGGGGTTAACATCAGGAGTTGGAGGTAAGAAAAGAAGAAGTAGAAATAATAAAAATACCATACACTTACTTGTGAAATTCTGAAAAAAAAATAATAAAAAATGAAGACTATGAAGTAAAAAGAGAACGAGGACATTTCAAAACATATAAATAACATCTTTTGACATCTAAATTCAACTTCAGTTCTGCCAATTGTATTAAGAAAAGTCTCAAAGCCTTACATGCTGATCTATTTCTTTAAAGGTCATGCAATTTGAATGTTAAAGGAGGCATAAACTGATTTTTATTTCAACCTAGCTACTGTACCATCACTATAAAATTAGATCCTCTTTAAGCCAAACTAAGACTAACATCACAGTTTTTGTGAGTGAAATTGCTTGTCCATCATTCCTTCCCAATAATCTCCCCCTAGTGTTGTGTACAAAAAAAAAAAATCTAACTCTAACACTTTAAAGTGTCTCTCATTTTTATCTCTAGGTTCTTGTCCACATTTTAAATAAAAATATCAGAGCAGAAAGTTTTCAGAAAATGACAGAGAAGGGAAAAAGCCAAAAGGTGACTTCTCAATGTAACATTTAAAATGAAATGTGTTTATTGGACAGACTCATGCCTTTGCCTGCCTCAGAGACTGGCTTATTAAAATTTTTCATACAGCAGAGACCTTTTCCACTCAGCAGCTTTCTCCCTCTCTGCATTAACCTTTCCCTGAAGCAAGACCATACATGACATTGCAGCGAGAGTGCCAGAGGAAGCTTCACAGAGATTAATCATGGAGAGGACATTGCATTTCCCGTCAAACCAGCAGTGGTTCCTCTCTGCTGCCCACCGAGGACAAGAATGACCTCACAGGCACACCTGAGCATGGGGCAGCATATCTACATTTAACCTTACTGGGAAAAATTGGACAGATACAAATGGATCGTTGTCTTGGTTGTTCTCTGTATTTAATAGTTCCTAAATATGAACCGCATAGAAAACCCAAACAGGAGGAAAATCATTAACTCATTTTCTTCTTCAGGAGAAAAACTGATCACTAACATTTTTTTTTACTTTTCTGATGTGATTATGACTGACTATGGAAAAGAAAGGTGATGACAAGATGAAATATAGCTCTATATTTTCACAAAAGAAAGTGATAAATTCTACACACACTGGTTACTTCTTTATCTGAATAAATTATAAAACATAAATTTGTGCATTGTAATGCACAATAATAAACATTAGTGGTTCTGATAACTGAATTGATGGTTCTACAAACCAACAACAAAATTATATTTGGGTTTTTTTTAAAAAAAAATAGCGATTTTGTAAAACTGACATTTGCAAAAGAACTATACCATTTGCCACGTGCATCATAAGTTTTCCCATCAAGATTTTATAATGTAATAGGAACGTCAGATACATACATGCCACTTTTTGCATCTGTCTTTGGTAAGTTACTTCCTGTTATTGATACTATTCCAATAAGCAATGGAGCATGTGCCTACCTGTGGTCACCTGTGCCCACCTGTTCAGATATTTCTCTCATCTTACCATCTTCTATAATAAAATGATGACTCAACTTCACACAATCAACACACAGTTCAGCCTAGACTTGAATGTTCCCCATGCTCTCCACTACTCTCAGTAAAACACACAAGCTGACATTGGGCTACACATATTAAGTCATTTGGCAATAGTCTCCCGTATGTGAAAAGAAAATCTCCCATCCAAAGTAAAATTAATTTCCATATTAAATTTGTACTTTTTTGCAACTAAATTAATGACTGTCATTGAAATGTTGCTTCACTAGTCAAACTGTCAAGCTAAACTTCCATTTACTGTTTGCTTACAATCAGTTAAAAATTCTTCGAAAACTTTTTTTTATCTAGGTAAAGTCTTAGTGATTTGATGTTATAACAATTTTATACATGGATCATATTTATTAAACAATATACTATTATCCTTGAAGCCTCTGAAATAAAGCCATTTACAGGCCAAGCTCCTCTATGAAGGTATACAGGGACCTGGGATTGAGGAAGAAAATGACACTTACATTGCTGCTCGTCGCTGTTGTCCCCACAATGGTCTGTAAAGTCACACACATGGTCAGAAGGCAAAGAGACTCCATTACTGCACTGAAAGGCTTGGACTCCTTGCTGACCCAGTAAAGAAAGAGAAAGACAGACAGTCCAAAGGAAACAAAAAGCTCCATTCACTGAGAAGGCCAACACAGCAACCTTGGAGAGGAACATCCCTTGTTGTTGGGGATGCAAGGTCAGGCACTTAGAAGATGAACATTCATAATTGGAAGCTGTTCTTTTCTCTCTGTTTTCCTGATTTTTCTCCTGTGAGTGTGCACTCCAGTTTCCTTGATACAATTCTAAACAGATGACTCTCCAGGCAGTAACTTAATCGTTCAGAGGAAGGACTTTGGAAAATATTTAACTTGAGTAATTGCACCACATTTGAAGCTAGCTGAGCATGGCTGTTTATAACCCTGTATATAGTTATATGACCTTGTTATCTACTGAAAGAAAAAATCAAAAACAAAGAACAAATATGCAAATAGGAGGACGATAATAAAGTTGTAACTAATATAGGGACTTTCTGTCTTCATTCCTATGTAACCCCTTGCATGTACATTTGGGGCATTACTATCAGATCAGATTGTTAGAATTAGCTAATAAAACGCACCTCCCACCCCGCCAGGATGCAACCAACTCAGAACCTTGGGCATACTAAACACATTTCTTCCACCAATCTGTGTGTGTTTCATTTTCTTTTCTTTTTTTTTCAAAAGATATTCTCCCTACATAGATTAGGTTGGCCGTGTATTCCCAATCTTCCTGTCTCAGCCTTCTAAACTCTAAGAGTATGATAGATGTATAGGAGAAGAAACAGTTAAATTTGGGGTCAGGAACTTGAATTTACATAGCCTGTTGATAAGAATATTACTGGGTTTTTTTTTGTCTACCATGTACCAACTCATTTGTCTATACGCCTTAACTAGCTTTTACAAATAAAGCATATAACATGGGATGAGTACTCAGAAATAGCAGTGTACTGAAGTAGCTGATACACAGAGACATTAAATAAAGAATCACCATGTGGTTATAGCACATACCCTAAATTCTAGCACTTATGGAGCAGAGGCAAGTGGGTTTCTCTGAATCTGAGGCCAGTTTGGTCTACAGAGACAATTCCAGGGTAATCAGGGCTACATGGAAAATCACTGTCTTAAAAAAAAATAAAATTCTTAAATGAAGAATACCAGAGGGATCACAAATATATTTGTGATTAAATATTTCTTTACATACAATGTCTTGGGGCATTTAATTTTTATTTTTAAATTATCATTTAACCAGGATGACTTTGAACTCAGTATATTACCAAATTTGGACTTAAACTTGCCCTCCTGCCTCTAGGTCCTAAATGTGGGGATTAAAGGTATATATCACCATCCTTAGAGCTTCGAGTTGTTTTCAACTACTTTATTTTTTCTTAAATTTCTGGAATATAACTGAAAAATACAAAAATAACCCCCAAGATGGTAAGTAACTAGAAAAATATTGAGTGGGAAGACCAATGTTTAAGGATACAGAATGCACTTGTGCTGTTAGCAAAATAAATGTCCCCCTGTATTCCAGAAAAAAAGCATGTGTCCTTCCTTAAATGTCTGAACATTCAAGGCTCTTGAGGGATTCCTGTTTGTGCCTTATCATGAACATTTTACATGATGTACAGCATTTAAACATTCTATGATACACACTTTCTTCAGAAATATTTCTCCTCTAAATTTTATTTACGATGAGTGAATACTAATAATATATTCTTTATGTCTCTTTTCTGTTTTATCTTTTAACTATTGATTATCCTTAAAGTTTTATATAGTATCTCTGTCTTATGGTTTCTGTTGCTATGAAGAGACACCATGACCACCACAATACATATAGAGGAAAGCATTTCATTGTGGCTGGCTTGCAGTTCAGAGTTTTAGTCTATTATGGTGTGAAGCATGGTGGCATGCAGGTGGACATGGTCCTGGAGAAGTAGCTGTAAGTTCTACAGTTAGATATTAGGCAATGGGAAGAGAGAGAAGAACACTGGGTCTGGCTTGAGCATCTGAAACCTCAAAGCCCACACCCATTGACATACTTCCTCCAAAAAGCCATATCTACATCCAAAAACCACACTTCTTAATAGGGCCACTCCTTATGAGTCTATGAGGGACATTTTCATTCAAACCATTGCAGTGTTATTTTCAGTTCAGCTTTTACATGCTTCTCAACTTTCTCTTCACTTCTATGACATTGGAAATTATTTGTTTATTGTTGTTTTCTAAAGCTATGCCTGCAATCCTGACTGATTTTTCTCCTTCCTGTATACACATGAACACACACACATGTTCATACACATGTGCACAAATACATATACACACATGCTAATTGATGTATATACTTGTATCAATAATTAAATCTATTTTCCTGTTCCATGCCTAATCAACCAGAAGTAACTCTGTGTTTCATATTTCAATGAGTAATTACTTTGTTGGGCTACTCACCTTAGGAACATGTGTTGTTCCTGAATCATTCTCACCCATTTTATCTTTTTTAAAAATATTTATTTATTTTTATTTATATGATTACACTGCAGCTGTCTTCTCACACATACCAGAAGAGTACATCAGACCCCAATACAGATGGTTGTGAGCCACCATGTGGTTGCTGGGAATTGGACTCAGGACCTATGGAGTAGCAGTCAGTGCTCTTAACCACTGAACCATCTCTCCAGCCCCACCCATTTTTATCTTATCCAATAAAGGTTGTATCTTCTATGTGAGAAATGCAGATGATCAATTTTCATTTCTATGTCATTCCAAATTTGATATTTTCCGCATAACTCATTTTCTGTTCTTTAAGCACAGTGTTAACTCTAAAGTGAAAACAGATTCTTACTGACTTACTTCTAAAATAAGTAAAATATTAAAATAATTAATGTGATTCACAAATGCAGTTTGCCTATTCAAGTACAATGTATATCCTCCTTTCTTAATCTCTGTTGCAAACTTACTGGACTTCTTCTGAAAATGTCTCATAACTCCAGTTTCCTTCATCTCTTCAAGTCAATATTCTGTACTGACTTTCTGTCTTGGAGGATTATAAAGAGACAAATTTGAAATGCTCCCAATGGCTCATGTCTTGGACACTTGTTCCCCCCAGCTGATGGCACTATGTTGGGAGTCTGAGGAAATCTTAGGTGCTTGAATCTACCTGGTAGAAAGTAGTCACTAGGGGCATGCATTTGAAGAGTATATGTGTCCCTTGGTTTCTCCCTTTCTCATTGTTTTCTGGCCTGCTCTAATGTGGGTAGCAGCATCTACATGTACCTGCTGGCATGAGGGAAGTTGCTTAGCAACACCTTCACCAAGGAAGTGGTCTGAAACAAGAAGTCAGGTAAGCTTTTTTGCTCTGAAGTAATTGTTGTCATCCATTTTGCCCCTGCAATATAAGCTAATAAAAGTAATTTTCAACAGAATACCTTAGTCAGTTAGCCAAAAGAGGAATAAGTTTGATTCCTATATCATCTCTCAACCTTCATTGCTCATTAACTTCATTCGCTTATAATGGAGAGAATTAAACAGCATATATATTAGAACTCTTGATCTACTATGTAGAACTTATTCCATCTATCTGCCAAAATCTCATTTTCACTCTTCACTTCTGGCAACCATGATTTATTTCCAATTTCTCTACATTAGAACTTTAAAATTTTTAGATTCCATATATGCACTGTCATGCAATAGCATAAATCTTTCTTTCTTATTTTGAATTATTTCGCTTCTAACTTTATCCTCTTGGATCATCCAGTGGTAGCAAATGGCAAGATCTGGGGATTTTATTGGAGCTCAATAATTGCATGTTTCAATTGTCTGTTTAACTGTTTCATCCATTCATGAACAAATGGACATAAGTTGCTTCCAAATTTTGTCTACTGTGATAAAGTGTGTGTGTGTGTGTGTGTGTGTGTGTGTATTTAGAGAGAGAGAGAGAGGCAAATATAAATAGATATGATGGTGTGTCAAGGTGAGAAGGGGTAGACATGTGATGGCAGTGCTTTGTTATCAACTTGGCTACATCTGGAATTTGCTAAACACACATGGCTAGTGATACCTGTGAGAGATTTTTTCTTAATTAAACCATTTGAAATGGGAAAACTCACTTTTGAGGTAGGATAATCCATCTTTTACTTGGGCCACACTTTCTGCTGCCAGCTTATATAAAGGATATTGGCGAGTCTCTTCATTCGTTGTTATTAGAGGCTACTTCTTTGGGATTCTGGCATATACTGAAGACCAGACAAGGTATCCAGCCTTGTGAATGGAACAAGTATTGGATTTTTGGATCTTCCATTTGTGGACAGCCATTGTTGGACTAGTTGGACCACAGCCTGTAAGCTGTTCTTGCATATGAATATGGGATATATGATAGATAGATAGATAGATAGATAGATAGATAGATAGATAGATAGATTAATAAATATAAGTTATATAATACATAATCTACTCAATTAGATAGATAGATAGATAGATAGATAGATAGATAGATAGATAGATAGATAGATAGATAGATTTTCATTCTATCTGTTCTATTCCTCAAGAAAATGCTGACTAATACAGATTTTGTTACCAGGAGAGAAGCTTCCAATCATGAGTTGTGTTTTATTTGACACACCAGGCCATAATGTAGGATGTGAACAGTAGCAACTCATTATCAAATAAAAGTGGTATATATGTGATCAAGCCTAAGCAGATCCCAAAATCACAAGCAAGTTATATGAAGAAATTACCCAAACATGTATGTTTTCTACTCCTGTTACAATGCTGTCTACTGCCAATCATGTACTTATAGTCTCAAGGAGCATGCCCCAAGATCAATTAAGTGAAAAAGAGAAGACTAGGGCCTACCTTAATGATGGTTCCCACATTTTTCATGCACTACCCAGAAATCGACAACAGCACCATTACAATATTGTTCTAGGACAACTCTGAAAGATACAAACAAAGAAAAATCATCATAGTGGGCAGAACTTTGGGCAGTACACATGATAATATATTTTGTTTGGTAGGATAAAATGGCTAGATGTCTAATTGTTCACTAATACATAGGCTGGAGCCAATAGACTGGTTGGAGAACCAGGATAGTTATGTCCCACACAAACAAAAAGTCACAAAGGTCTGCTAAAGTCACAAAAGGTGACTTTAGCAGAGGAAGACTTCAATTATGAAGTTGATTGGATGACCCATTCTATGAACAATCAGCTTCTTTCCCCACCCATCCCTGTCATTGCCCAGTGAGCCCGTGAAAAAAAGTAGCCACCATGGCAGAAATGGAAATGTACTTAGGCTTGACAAAATGGACTTCCACTCATAAGGCTGACCTGGCTACAGCTGTTAAAGAATGCCAAATCTGAGAATAGCAGATACCAACATTAAGCCCAGATACGGCATCATTCCTCAGGGTGACCAGCCAACAACCTGGTGGCAGACTGACTACACTAGACAAATTTCTCCATGGAAAATACATTTTTTTCTTTATTAGAGTAGATACTTATTCTGGTTATGGATTTGTTTGCCTTTAGTGAATATAATGCTTCTGCAAAACTGCAATGCAAGGATTTACACAGAATGACTTATCCACGATCATGGTGTTCCTCACAGAATTTCTTCTGACTGAGGAAATCACTTAACAGTCAGAGAAGTGTGACACTAGGTCAAAGATCATGGACTCCATTTGACTTACCATGTCCCTCACCATCCTGAAGCATCTGAACTGATAGAAAGATGGAGTGGCCCATTGAAGACAGTGATGGTGCCAATAAAAGGTGTCAGCAGCCTGGCAGGCTGGGGAAGGGATCTCTAGAAAGTGGTACATGCTTTTAATCAGCATTCAATATATGATAGTTTCCTCTCACAGTCAAGATCTACAGGTCCAATAATTAATGGGCAGAAAAAGGAATACTCCCACTTGCTATCATCCCTAATGACCCACAACAAACATTCCACTGAACTTAAAGCTCAGACATCGCCCTGGCCACCTTGACTTCTATAGGCCTTAAATCAACAAGCTAAAGGGGATGGAGGGTGATTGATCCAGATTACCATGGGGAAATTGGATTTTCTTCCACAATGGAAGTTAAGAAAAATTATGTCTGAGTGTGGAAGAACCTTTAGGTTCTCCATGGAAAAGACATTTTGTCTTCATTAGAGTAGGTACTTATTCTGGTTATGGATTTGTTTGCCTTTCATGAACATAATGCTTCTGCAAAACTGCCATGCAAGGATTTACACAGAATGACTTATCCACGATCATGGTATTCCACACAGAATACATGGCATTCTCTTAATGCTGCTATATCCTGAGAGTAAAGTTAATCGGAAACTGTAACAACCTTACTCAGGCAAGATGGCAAAAGATACAGATCCTTTAGGAAGGAAGGTAGGGGTTACTCCTCCAGGGAAAGGCCCAAGTTCTTCTGAGGGAGGGAAATATAGAATGGTGGTAGAGTGGGGTAGTTATAAATACCAGCCAAGGCAAGAGGAACAGTTGCAGAAATGAGGATTATAATTGACATCAGTGTTTCTATCATATTTTGTTAAGAATAAAGTTGTTTAGTTATATATGTTTTCTGTTTTAGATTTACCAGATAACATAAAATCAATTAAGAGAATATCACTAGTCATCATATTTAAGTTTTGATATGCTAAAACAATGTCCCTCATGGGACAGTCACATATTCTAAAATTTATAATGCATTTACAGTTATACAAGGGATATCATGTTAGGCAAAGTTGAGTGTGTGTGTGTGTGTGTGTGTGTGTGTGTGTGTGTGTGTGTGTGATAGGCAGAGACAGAGACAGACAGAGAGACAGAGAGAGACAGAGACAGAGAGAGACAGAAAAAGACAGAGCCCTGCTGAGTGAGCAAATGTTAACTGCTTCTGTCCTACATCAAATGAAAAGTGAATAAGCTATCTGAGCTAACGGGCATGTAAACTTGTTTCATGACTAATATCCCTTTATTCTCCCTGCATATCATTGAATACTCAGAATATACACAATAAAATTTTTTCTGTAACATTCTCCTTGAAATCCTTTTTAAAATTAATTGATGTATTCACCTTACAATCCAATATCAGCTTCCCCTCTCTTCCTAGTCCCCCCTCTCTCAGCTCATCCCGTCATTCCCCTCTCTCCTCAAAGAAAAGGTAAAGGCCAAGGCTGGAAAGATGGCTTTGTATGGAAAGGTGCTTTCTTTACAAGTCTGCCAGCCTGAGTTCAAGCTCCAGAACCCACAAAACCAGGAGAAACTCAAACCCCAAAAAAGCCGCCCTGTGGTACTGGCATGATGGTTCCATAGTTAACGGTAGCTGCCATTGACTCTAACCACTTGAGTTCCCTCCCAAGCATCCATACTGTGGAAGAACAGGATCCTGCAAGTTGTACAAGTTTGTATACCTCTGACCTGTATAAGCAGCTATGAGACATGTATGGACACACACACACACACACACACACAAATGCCCTAGGACATGCAAATGAATGAATGAATGAATGAATGAATGAATGAATGAATCAGAAGAATTCAAAATGTAATAAATATGTAAAATTAAGAAAAAGAAGAATCTTACTTTGTGGCTAATTTTCCCTGGAGCTATGCTATATCTATTACTATGCTGTATAACACATTTCATTTGTGCATACGCATGAAACAGGGCATGACTCTGACTTTTTATCCTTGCTTCTCTGGCAAACTCTAGTTGCACAAACAACTAAATTTGATTGTCACCTGAATGAAAATAATGAAAGATTACAATAATTTTACCTTATATTAAGAGTTTACTAGCAAAGATGCTACAAATAAGACTTCTTAAGCACCATCACATGATGGATTTGGTCATCTTTTTTTCTTTCTAAAGCTTTTGTTAGTTTTCAAGGCCTCTTAGCATTTGAAATTTCATTTTTATATAACAGAAACTCTCACATCTCACAACACAACGTCAATGGAGGATACTAATGCATAAAGTTTACTTCACATTTTTGTCTTTTAAAAAGGTTTGAGAAGGTGGAAAGAAGAAAGATAAGAAAAATGAATAAGGAATAAAGAAGAGAAATAAGAAAAGAAAGAAAACAGAAAACAGCATGAAATAAGGTGAGAAGACAGAAGGATTTCAATTTTATATCCTGATTCTAAATTCAGGTGTCATAATTTTTAATATATTAACTTTTTAATTTTGAAAAAGTCACATATGTTGCTGTTACAGTTGTTTATTACCTACTTTCAGATGGTAAACTGCTTCATTAATGATTACTAGCCACTAAAACTAGCTGTATCTTATGTTGTTCAAATGTCATTTATAATTCAGAGAATAAATGAACCAGGATGATGAAACCCAAATAAGCCAGGACAGCTCAGTAGGGTGACATTTGCTGAGACAAATTTATCTTTTACTTCAAAAGACAAAATTAATTTCAACTGGTTACACTTTCTCTATAGGTACCAGAGGGGGTAATTAATTAGAGAATATAGATACCAAGCAGGTTGATTCTATCTGGGGTGAGTTTAATGATGCCCAGTGTTCTGACCCTTACTGAGGGCTTCTTCTTGTCTTGTTTTATCACATCAAAACATTACCCTTGTATTAATCCCTATGTTACATTTAAAAGCTGTAACTCAGATATAGTAGACATCTTTCCAGGATCATATAACAATTTAAAAGGAACCCTGGACATAAACTCTAAATAGAAACATCCATTGAGGTCTAGCAGTGACTGGGTAGAAATTTATTAACAGGGATCTCATTGTGGTAATTATGAAGTTCCTAGGAAAGATGCCAAGTGTGATATATGCAATAAACATCTTAAATATAGATTTATACTTCTACAAAAAATAAAGTACCTATTTTTTACTAACCATTAGGACTAGGCAAAAGAAAGATGGAATTGATAGATACAATACAGAATAATTCAGTGGTTATGACTTTAAGAGAATTTACAACCTATAGGTATATACAGATATTTATTAAAATGAGCATACAGTGCTTCTAATTTTGGTTTTAAAAAGGTGGATTGCATTTTGTGTTTTAAAACCAGTTACTCGATGATCTGACAGGATGGCTCAGCAGGAAAGGGTGCTTGTTGTACAAGTCCAACTACTTGAGCTTTTCCCTGTAACTCAAGGTAAAAGAAAAGAACCAACTCCCAGAGCATGTCATCTGATATCCACACTCATGTCAAGCCATGTTGAGTCCTGCCTACAAGTACTCAAGTACCTACAACACATCTCTGACACAAACACATACAACAATGCTAAAAATCTAGGTGGGAAATAAGCCAACTCTAAGATTACCCAAAGAAGCTCTATGTTGGGTAAAAAATAATATAAATTTTAAATGCAGAACTAAGTGCTAAACTTGGGAAATGAAAAGCAAGTGTTAAGAACAGAAAGAGAGTGATGAATATAGAGCTGGTGAGCAAGTTTGTTGTTAAAATACTTTAGGGGAAGCTTCTAATGTAAAGAAGGCCAGCCAGATGAGGAGAAATAATGCCAAGACCAGCGCCACATTGTACTTAAAAAGAAACAGATCCTTAAAAGATTTCAATCTGAAAAAACTAGAAAATTATTACTGATACTGCTTCATGAACAAAGTACAGCAATTTGGTAAAGAAAAATTCCTGATATTTTTTAAAAATCCACTTCAGGATTTCCACAGATTATGGTCATTAAAATTAGAGGTTACCATGAGACATCATCTACCATGTGCAAAGCAAGTTCATGACAGAGAGAACATAAAGGAAATAAAGCAACTACCTAGAATAGTGAGATTAAACCCTAAAAACGCAGGCAACACACAGGCGCTATCTGATAAATAGACATGACCTTGTGAGTAACCACCAAAATTATAATTGCGGCAATGAAAAATAAAGCAGAGAGTATAAACAGAGCACAGTAAAAACGAACACAGAGTTTAGTAAACTGAATGTGGAATGTATAAGTAATGCAGCTTACATGAGAAATATGAAAGTAAGAAATATAGCTTAAGAGACACAAGATGGCGAGGCTCAATATGTGACTAGACGAAGTTCACAGAAGTGCTATGTGAAACAATGAACTCAGCTAATGATTTAAATAATTTTCCCAGAAATGAAGAAAGATACAAACTTGATGTATCAGGGTACAGTATAAATGAAGACAAATTCAATTAGTTTCTCTGTTAGCAGACGCGTGTGTGTGTGTGTATGTGTGTGTGTGTGTGTGTGTGTGTGTGTGAGAGAGAGAGAGAGAGAGAGAGAGAGAGAGACTGTCTTAAAAACAAAGAGACAATACATAATATGTACAAAGCAATACTGTTTACACTCTCAATATCTCACCATCAGTGATATGAAGAAAAGAAACTAGAAAAATGTTTTATGCTAAGAAGAAAAACAATCAGAGGACAAGTACTAGCTAGTAATTCTAATGTTTATTTGGGATAGCCAGTGGCTTAGCAAAATGGCTACCATACAGTAACTTCTGGACATGCATTTATGAACTCACAGCAGATGGGTCACCTGCAGAGGACCTTCAAAAGATGAAGCCAGTCAATGATGAAGAAGGGACTCACAACATTCTCCCTCAGCTCCCAGAGCTGAGGAGCTTTGGCAGCTGAAGACTGCCCGGGGAGAGAGTGTCAGTTTTTTTCAGGGAAGTGGCTCTACTTATGATGTTCATGCTGCAGTGCATGGCCCCACGCCTCTCCAGACATGAAATTGGGAAGGGTGTGGTTTAAGAGTGGGTCTAAGAAAAGTTGGAGGAGAAATGTGATATTGATGTGATCAAAATACATTGTTCACATGCACAAGACTCTCAAAGAATGAATACAAAATTGAGTTTTTTTCCCAAAAGCTTCAACATAATGAATATATTTAAAATTATAACCCCTGGGAGAATATATCTAGAAATAAAATGCTAACTCATCAAACTAGATTCCTTCTATTTCAGAAACTCAGTGTGTCATAGATGACTGCTGATAGAAATGCGGCTCAGTGCCAAGAGACAGACAAAAATAAGGCATTTAAAACTGGAAATTTAGAAAAACAAAAAGAAAACATGAATTAGTCATATGGCTTGGGAATTTGGGACCTCTTCAAGTCTAGTCCTGTGCACTCTTCTATGTTTGCTGATCAAGTGATGGAGTCTTCAACGCATGGTGCGGTGGGTCATGTCGCATCCTGTTTACTTAAGGCTGCACCAGTGGCAGCATCATTGGTGTCTCACAGATAGGACTCTATCTGTCCGTAGTAGTCATTTCTCAAGAATAGAAGAAATATTTGCTGGCTTTGATCAAAAGAGATAGAACCTGGCAATGTGTTGCTATTATATTAGATAGTTCTGTGGGGTGGATTAATCTTTCACAGATGTTCAAGAACTTTGGTTTATTTAGCCACCACACATTTCCCTTTATACACATCTTTTTTCAAAACTTCAAAGGATCTAACTGACTTTTCTGCCTCTTCCTTAGAAATGTGAGGGACAGAATGGAGCAAATTGTCTTCCAGTTCCAATTAGCTCTCAATTCTCCATAACTTCATGAAAATATCGTGTGTGTGTGTGCGTGTGTGTGCGTGTGTGTGTGTGTGTGTGTGTGTGTGTGTGTGTTTAATAAATTTCTGCATATATAGACTTCCCAAAGGCTCTGAGTAACCAGCTTGTTCATGGTGGCCAGATTTTCCAGAACAAGTCATGTTCGTCATGGGCGAACACAGTGCCTTGTCCAATAATAAGGTCATCAAATCTCTCCAAACCACAAATGGAGTGATTGTGCCTTAAAGTAACAGTAAGGGCTGGAAAGATGACTTACTCAGTAAAGTGTTTGCTGTGTGCTGTAGGATATCTCATCAAACTGTGAACCTCAAGATTTTATACTAGAAAAAAGTCTGTATCTAGTTGTGAGACGGTTGAGTCCTAGCTCACATTAATCCAAGAGCCTCCTGTTTATTGTAAACAAGAATAAATAAACAAGAATAAATAAAGTCAGCCACAGGTTGAGAGGCAGAACAAGCATCCAGTTGACAGGGAGTAAACATAGAAAAAAAAACATAGAGAGTGAAAGGAAGTCAGATGGGTGGATAGAGAGACACATCAGAAGCAGGCAATAGGGATATTCAGTTGGAAAGGTTTAAAGAATGTGGAGGAGAGCAGGCTCTTCTGAGATGTTGGTTGAGGGGTAAGGTCAGCTGAGTGCCTTCTCTGCTTCTCTGAGCCAATAGGCTTTCACCCCAGCATCTGACTACTGAGTCTTCATTTGATAAAATTGATGATTGGATTTAAAAGAAAAAAACTTAAGAGCTGCAAAGGCACAAGAACCTTAGTTCAAACCTCTAGCCCTCATATAAAATCGGTGGTGTTCTCTAGTAATTCCAGCACCAAAAAGCAGAGACCCCAATACACGAGACTCCTTGCCCAGCTAATCTAGCTGAATTGGAGAATGCCAATAACAGACTTTGTTTCAAAAAGTAAAGTAGAGGGAAGCTGTTGCGCACTAGTATGGAAACGTGTTGGTCCCCGTTTACCAGCCCGGGATGGCCCCCCAAGTCTTGGACTCTGTGGAACAGCTCCGGGCTGCTGGTAACCAGAACTTCCGCGGTGGCCAGAACCGCGAGGCCTCTGCGTTGTATGAGCACGCACTGCGGCTGCTGCAGGCATGAGGTTCTGCGGACCCAGAAGAAGAAAGTGTTCTGTACTCCAATCATCCAGCGTGCTACTTGAAGGATGGGAACTGCACAGATTGCATCAAAGATTGCGCTTCAGCACTGGCTTGGTTCCCTTCAGCATCAGGCGCTTGCTGTGAAGAGCATCTGTGTACGAGGCCCTGGAGAAGTACTCCCTGGCCTATGTTGACTATAAAACTGTGATGCAGATTGATAACGGTGTGGCACCAGCCCTGGAAGGCATCAACAGAAAACCAGAGCTCTCATGGACTCCCTTGGACCTGAGTGGTGCCAGAAGCTGCCCCATATCCCTGTGGTGCCTATTTCAGCCCAGAAGAGATGGAATTCCTTGCCTTCGGAAAACCACAAAGTGACAGCTAAAACCAAATCCAAAGAAACCACAGCTACAAAGAGCAGAGTGCCTTCTGCTGGAGATGTGGAGAGAGCCAACGTTCTGAAGGAAGAGGGCAATGAGCTTGTAATGAAAGGCAACCATAAGAAAGCTATTGAGAAGTACAGTGAAAGCCTCTTGGTTAGAAGCCTGGAATCTGCCACATACAGCAACAGAGCACTCCATCATCGGGTCCTGAAGCAGTACAAGGAGGCAGTAAAGGACTGCACAGAAGCCCTCAAGTTGGATAGGAAGAATGTAAAGGCATTTTACAGACGGGCTCAAGCCCACAAGGCACTCAAGGACTGTAAATCCAGCCTTGCGGATATTAGCAGCCTCCTACAAATTGAACCTAGGAATGGCGCTGCACAGAAGTTATGGCAGGAAGTTAACCAGAACATGAACTAAACCATAAGAGGGCAGCAAGAACCCTGTCCTTGACCTTCACAGAGAATCTAGGGCCTCCCCTGCATTTGCCCCCAATACCCAGCATGCCACCAAGGGAGTGCAAAATCAACCCCACTTTGACTCCTTGGAGAGGTAGCAGCCTTCCACCTGAGAAGTTTTGCTTGTTCAGATTAAGTCCATTACAGACAAGCACAGGACTCTTTTCTTTTTTCTTCCTTTTTTCCCCCCCAGAAAGGTCCCCACTAGAATTAAAAAGAAGCGTGAAGCCAGAGCCCTGGCCTCATCCTCTTGCTTCTGCCTGGCCCTTATCAACAGAGTCCTTGAGTCAGATGTGTACAGACTGGGTGCCTTGTGGCTTCCTATGACACCATGCCTCTGCAGTTCAACTGAACTGGGAGAGTAGCACTGATAGGCTGAAAGCGCTTGCTTACCTACACCCACAGCAGCATGTTCTCCAAGGCTGCCATCTCCCCAAGGGTACAGCTGCTACCTGCATCCTGTCCTTGGCACAGTGGCCTGTGTTGAGCCCCAGTGCCTTTAGTCCAGGCCCTTTGTGGGAAGGCAGAGCCTAGCCCTTAGAAGCTCTGTGCTGTTGCCTTCTTTATGAACTACCTACCATGTTCAAAGAGCCCATATTTCTCCTGGGATGGGGAGAGAGGCCTCCTTGAGATTAGTGTCCCTCCAGTCTGAGCAGGAACTTAACCTTTTCCCCCAACAGCAGTCCCTCAAGCTTCTTTGTTTGTTTTGTTAATATGTTGAAGTTAGTTGAACTGATTTTATTGAAGTGTGTGTCGCTGTTGCATTAAAAACAAAAAAAGAAAAAAAAAAAAGGAAAGTAGAGAGCATTTGAGAAAAGCTCCTGAAATCAGCCTCTGAACTCCACGTATCCATGTACACACAAGCACATGTACATGAAAACCCACACATGAACACTTACACTTACATATGCCACATGCATACAGACATACAAGCACCTCACACACATAGACATTAACTTAATTGAGAACAAAATATTTCTAGAGCTGGATGTTTGATGGAATCAAGAAAGCAATACATTTTTTCCATGCTGATGTTTGAAAACTTGATGATTTGTTTTGATACAAAACTGCATCTGGAGGCGCAGCTGTTACAAAAAGCCCCAATCTGATTATATTTTCAATAACCCTCTATTATTTCCCAAGGCTCATCCATCTTCTTCAAAGGACAAAAGACAGGTTAAATTAACGGGGACAAGGATGAGTGCTCATGGCGCTCTTATTTCTCCTCTGCCCTGGTAGTGCACCTCTCTGTCCCTATATTCACAGGAGAGTTTACACAGCAGATCTCACAGCCTCTTAGAAAAACTTACTTGTAGTGTTGCTACTGTGCTAGCATCTGGAAACTTGCATTTCAAAAGGTTTCCTACTATTCTGTAAAAACTAAGGTAAATTATCACACCTAGAGTCTTAGTGTAAGCAGCATGGATTATGCCAAATGCTTGCTTTCCTTTTGGAGGGCTGGATTTTTGGTGCATACCAAGAAGAATCTGGTATAAGCCCTACTGGTACTGTGGACACTAAGTTTCACTGACATGACTCCTTACTGGATGAATGGAGGATGTCCTGTATGACTCCAATTAGTGAGGACTCTGGAAGTTTTTTTCATGGTTTTCTTTAGATTTTGCATCATATTCCTCTTTCTTTCATTAACCTTATTCTGTATCCTTTTGTTATAATAAAAAGTAACCATGCATGCAACAGTATGCTGTGTTCTGTGATAACTTCCCTATCAGTCAGTTTGCACTGTTACAACTAAAGCTATTATTATTTTTCACAGTTCTAGAGGATGAGAAGTCCATGATCAAGGTGCTGACAAAAACGCTAAGGACTCATCTCCTGATTTGGAGATAATTTCACTATCCTTCACAACTTACAGAAGAAAGAGAGTGGTAGAAACAAATCATATATCTCTATAGCCTGTTATGATAACATTAATCTCATCATAAACTAATTACTTCCCAAATTTCTTATCTCCAAATACTATCACATTGGGATTATGCTATAGTGTATAAGTCTTGAATAAAACAGTCATATAGTCATACTATTTCCAAAAAATTCATTAAATCTGAAGATGCTCTTGAGGATCTGCTGACAGAAATTGAGTTCATCCATTCCAATTGTATGTAAGCAAATATATGAATGTGATAATAATGCCAGTTGCATGGCAAACCTGTGCCAACTACCTGCTCACCAGTGTGGGAAAGCAACCATGTACTGGCTTTACAGGATTACTGAACTCACTGGAAAGTGGACTTGGTCTTAAAGTACACTTAGTCACCAACATCCTTACTGCCCATCTCTGGCCAATAAGCAATAGAGTCTTTCAAAAATCAAAGGGGTTAATATAAACTTAAAATCAGCATAATGATTCAAGATAATGATGAATGTTTTCCACATTCCAATAAAACTCATGATTCAACAAACACATCCATTCACCCTGGCAAATTCTTTGTTGTTTCTGTATCAAAATACAATATATTTAAAATTTTTAGTGTAGATCCATCCAGTGTAGTCCTGTGCACCTCAGGGTTCATTAGTCACTACTCAGATTCTTTGCATTCCTGGATTTGTGTAGTATTGTATTAAGGCAATCATTTTGCCTGTGATAGTTAAATTTTGTTACTAAGTCATTACCACTTTGAGATACAATAATCCCTATTCCATCCGAAGTTCAAATAGATCATCAACAGTAGCATTTTTTAAGAATCTTGAAAATCTCATCATAAATTGATAAGTATTTGGCAAATGGGGTCTTCTGGGCCATCTCATTTCACAGTACACAGGATGCAAAGATGCAAACTATAACAGTTATGTCATAGTTACTACTTATCATTAACTACTAACACTTCTACTCTAATAGTCCTATCTACTATGCCTTCAGTTTCTGCCTCTTTATTGTAGGCATCTTGACACCAGGCTCCACAGGGTATAGAACTTGACTATCTATTCTGGATGATGTAAACTAAGCAAAGATCTCCCTCAGTTCAGAATTATTTTCTCACTACCAGAACCAAATTATTTATTGCCATCTATATTCTACATATTTTTGTTGATACTATTTAGCAAATATTGAAATCTTCTTAGCTTATTACTCTGCCCTTCATAGGTCTGCCTATAGCTCTGGCTTATGGAGTGAGTGCAGAGAAAAGCTGGGTTATGAGGGAGATAAGAAATTCATTGGAGAGAAAGGGCAGCCGTCCTCACAAGGGAGGGGGAGTGGAAATCAGAGGTCAGAAGTACCTTCCACCACCTAAGTGCTCCCTGGTTCTTTATTAAGATTTGACTTTTACACTTTCATAAGCAATTCTCTAATGTCCACATAGGAGTTTTAATATGTTTCTAAATTCAGGCTATTTTTTTTAAATCAACAACTTGCAAAAGTAGACTCAATTTACAAGTAAAATTAGGTTGTTTTAGAGAATCATAAATTTTACTGGTCCTTGAACCATGCCTCAGCACAAGAATTTAACAGTTTGACTATATAATTTTCTTTCTTTATAAAAGACACACACCCCACAAACAAGCTCTATGTGCTGGTTTTCAACCTTTCAGTTGTTTTATGTACTGTTTTTGTGCGGCTGTTTTGCTGTTGCTGCTGCTACTGCTGTGTGTTATTTCAATGTGGATCCATCCCCCTTGGCTGTCTCTCAGTCATTATGAAACTATTCAGAGTCATTGTGGGGTTTTGCTACCTTTTAGCTTCTGATCAGTGGAATCTATTACACAATTACACAATTTCTATTCCTGGAGAGATCTGTCATCCTCATCATTAATAATGAGCCTAGCCCTGTGACCATTCCTCCATTCTACAATGTCCAAAACTGATCTGGGCGATGCTGATGTCCCTATCACTGGCAAATTTTCTTTGTGCCTTTAACAATGGTGTATCCTACATCCCTCCATATCTCCCCTCACCAGGGAGCCTCAAGCATTTGTATTATAATCAGTTCATCCCCTCAACACCTTAGCCTCTTAGCTAGAGTTAAATCTGATATACCAAGAGACTTCACTAAAATTAATAGATTTAGACATAGATGGAATTTATTAGCTTCAAAATTCAGTTCCATAGTCCCCTTTGAGCTCTAGTTCAATGATTCTCAACGTTTCTACTGTGACTCTTTAATATCGTTCCTTATTTTCTGGTGAGCCACCTACCATGAAATTATTTTTGTTTTTACTTCATAACTATAATTTTGCTACTATTATGAATCATAATGTCAAAATCTATGTTTTCCAGTGGTCTGAGGTGACCTCTGAGAAAGTCATTCACAAGATGAGGATTACTGCTCTAGACAGTACATATTGGCTAATTCTTACAACTCTTGTGGTGTATAAATTCATTCTTCCATGATTATGCTAAGCCAGATTATGCTAAGATTTTCCACTAAACATATGACAACAGAGAGGAGAAGTGGGGGCAACTCCTAAAATGGCCAGGTACCCATTGTTTTGTGAAGGAAAGGTCTTTGTACATCTTATAGCATGGGGCAATGAATAGCTCCTGAAAGGACACTCCCCTCCTGCCTCCTCCACAGCTCTTCGTCTCTTTACAGAGAAATAATGCTGCTGAGGGGTCATTCATGCTTCTCCAGCAATGAGCCCCTAGTAAGTTATCCAATCCCAAATGGTCAGCCCTAGATGCATATGAGCAACACTAAGTAGATTTACCATGTTTGATAGGTTTGATGTGTGTGTGTGTGTGTGTGTTTGTGTGTGTGTGTGTGTAACAATAATAAATACAAGCAGCTGAGAGTGAATCAGGAAAACAGGAGACCAATTGGAGTTGGAATGGAAACAATGTAGATGCAGAGCCAATATATAAGATTCTCAAAATTAAAAAACAAAAAAGACCTCTAAAAAAGCTAGAGTTGGTTAGAAAGGATAGTAGTACCAAACCAAACCTAACCAAGCCAAACCAAAACCAGACTAAGACAGGCAGCATCTTCATCTCCCAGAGGAATAGCTAGAGCTGCTCAGGTGAGAGATTAAATGGACAGAGCTAATACATGGAAAAAAAGACCTAGTACTGACCCAGTAGTCGGTCTACAAAGCCAAATGACGATCCCTGAAGCAACTGGTACAGAACACTTAGTATGTGTACACAGATAGACTTCTGCTTCTGTGCACTATATGTAGAGAAAAATGAACTGTGTTCCTCAAAGTAATTATGCAAATGCCCCACTTTTCTTTAGCCAGTTCACCTCAGACTTCTCTGTCCCAATCCAGAATATATGTGAAGCCTTCCTTTCTTCCAAATTAGAGGTTTCTCCCTTCTCTCTGCCTTTGGATCTTTATTTAAGCAACATGAGAGTCTCATTTGTACACTATGAATAAATAGCTTCTTTTGGTTCTCATTTAGGTGTTATTTGTTTATTTCTACTCCTCCCAACCCCCCGACTCATTTTGAATGTCATCATACTTCTGGAGAAAGGATGCGCCAAACTCAGATGCATTGAAGAACTTGAATTAAATATAGTTGAAATATGACCTAAAATCAACATTAATTGTAGGAGCCAGAGGCCCTGCTACTTGGGAAAGAGATAGTAGGCCCTGGAAAGGAACAGTTCGCATAGCCACCAAGAATAGATATTCAGCCCATTTCTTCTCCTATCCAGTGTCCTACACATATGCCACACCAGGACACACACAGGGAGGGGGAGGGGGAGATGGAGGGGAGGGGGAGACGGAGGAGACGGAGGAGACGGAGGAGACGGAGGAGACGGAGGAGATGGAGGAGACGGAGGAGACGGAGGAGACGGAGGAGACGAAGGAGACACAGAGACACGGAGACGGAGGAGACACGGAGACACGGAGACAGAAAGAGACAGAGAACATCTGCATACTTTTTTTTTTACATCTAATGATATTTAAGTTCAGATGCTTCCAAACACACGATAGAAAAAGGTTCTTGAGTATTGTGCATCTGTTTTGTTTTGTTTTCCTATATTTTGGGATATATAGCATTTTTGGCTAGGACCCTTAAATAGCACAACAAATCTGTCATGCCTAGACATTTAGAAGTCTCTGGAGGATCAGGAGAGACGGCTTAGTGGTCAAGAGCAGCTGTTGCTCTTCCAGAGGAGCTCAGTTCAATTACCAGCACCCACATCTTGGCTCACAAAGGTCTGTAAATCTAGTTCCAAGAAATTTAATGCTCTCTTCTGTCCTTTGTGGGAACTGCATACGTGTGATATACATACAGACATACAAGCAAAACACCAATACACATAAAATCAAAATAACAATAATAAAAGAAGTCTCTTGACCTCTTCAGCAGTAACTATTGAGCCTCCTGCTCTGGTTCATTCGTACCCACGTCTACTCTAATAGCCTATGTTGTAGACTCAGTTTTAGCCTTAACCATCTGGCTATGGTTCCTTATATCCCCAGTATCTCTCTGCAAAGAATCAGCACTTCTTAGCAGTAATTAGCCAACTCTACTATCTGTTACAGCATCATTTCTCTTGTTCCCATATCTTAAATGGTCTTACCATTGCATTTACTCCCCATGTCACTACAGATAAATCCTTTAGTGACCAGGATTCTGCCTTCTACCAATGGCTGTCTTTTTCTTCATATGCTTCAGGATGGATGTAATTTTCTCTGCCATTTGATAAGGGTATTGGTCCTCTAGCTTTGTCTTACCTATTGTTTATGAAGGTAAGCTCAATACCCTTTGTGATTCAGGTTCCCAGATGTGAGAGTAGAAAGGAGTTCAAAATTAGACAGGATAAAAAATTATGACACTTGTGAGAAAAAAGTTGAGGTTGAAGAAATAATTAGATATGAGAACATGTGAACATTATCCAGAAACACTCTGTTCACTCTTTAGATATGCTAGCCAAGACAATGAAACTACCTAGGAACGATTCTGTTTTATAATACCCATAGCCTTTGCTAAGATAAACATAATTCTTACTTTGATGATTTGAAAAAAAACTTGTTGACAATTCTGTTTCCCCAGGCATAGAGCGTATAGTGTGCAGATCATATACCTATTTGAGGGAAAGCCATCCAGAGACTCTGGAGTAATCAAAATTGTGTGATCACTCAAACTGCTGGGTTCTATTGCTTTTCTCCATAGTAGGATGGGTGTTTGTTATTATTGGTTTCTGCCATAAAAAATACAACCCCATGGAGAGCTAACTGTGCAGAAGTGAAGACAGCATAGGAGAGGTCTGATTATCAATAATACTAGTGTACTTCTTTTTAAGATATCTTCGAGCCCACAGCCAGACTGTTTTGGCCCGTACATGCTTACACAGCATACATTGTTTTCTAAGGAGGGAGACAAAGAGACAGAAGCACAGAGAAGTACCTGAGCTGCTACTAGGAAATGTAAATCCTTGTTGTGAGTTGTTCTAGAACTCTTTTGCCACTTTAGTATGGAGCAAATGGATGAGACAAGGTTGAAGTCCAAGGACAAACTGGTGCCATTACATCCTATATCACTGACTACAAAAGGACAGAGACACTGAATCAATGTACATGTTGGTTCAGTCCTTAAGTTTTGTTGATCCTCTCATTGTCTTCTCTCTTCTGAACCTTCTGTCTCTAACATTGTCCCAAAACAAAACTAGTACACACATGTGTTTTACAGTGTTATGTTTGTTTAGAATTTGTTCAGATACAATTTCCATATTCCTCTTCTATCCTGTCTCTTAGCTATTCAGTCTCTTATTGCAGTGTCCAAACAACCATTCATTTCCTGGGGATATTGCGTGTGCATGAATGTGTGTGTGTATGCGTGTGCATGTGTGTGTGTGTATATATATGTGTGTTTACACTCATATCTACATGCACACATGTATGCAAGTAAGCACACTCCTGTATGTGAGTGTGAGACCATGAATGCCATGATGCCATGGTGTAGGTGTAGAATTTGAAGACAACTTTGTATGTTTGTCCTCACCTTCCATTGTGTTTGAGATGGTCTCCTTGATTTTTGGCTACGGCTTATGACAGACACACTGATCTCCAGCTTCTAGGGATTCCCACGTCTCTGCCTCTCCTTTCACAGATCATATGGCTCTGCTGCTGCATTTAATGTGGTTTCGGATAACTCAAACTCAGACCCTGTTTGTATGGCAAGTACCATTCCCCCTGAGATATCTTCCCGATCTCATATCATTTTGTGTATCTTCTGCTAGTTCCTAATCTCTGTTTGGTGAACTTTCTAGTTAACTAATTCACAATAAAAATGAGCTCCTGGGAAGTTTACTACTCATGATAGTTTACTAACAAGATATTACAATCTAATGTCTAGAATTTCAGAATTTTTAGCTACTTATGGTGGTTAATTTCTTTCAAGATGGTCTTCTTTGAAAATTGGACTCAGTTAAGGTTCCAAATTAATGAAAAAAATGTTAGAATATTGGCATTAGTAGCATAAAGGCTCTCCTTTCATTTGATGCTAGAAAGGGCTCTATTCAGTGACCTGGAAAAATGGATAAGGATGTAAAACTTTTTGGAAAAATGTGTTAGGCCAAGAATTGTTCAAAATTTTAGTTGAATATCAAACAGAATGGGTAAACAAATTAGATAAATGTTATGTTTCAATAAAATAATTGGCCAACCACAAACTAAATAATAATGTTGACCGATGTAAAGGAGAAAGGAGAAAAGAAAGGTAAGGAGAAGAAGGGATGGAGGAGGGGAGAAAGGACAGAATGAGGGAGAGTATGATGCATCCTAGGAAAAAGAGAAAAGAGAGGACAAAAGGTTGCATCATAGTTAACACAATGTGAGATGATTTCTCCCAGAATGACAGCGAGGAAGGCACAAGCTGAGTCCAGAAATGAAGATGTTTTGTAATATGCTCTTTCTCATTTCCAGTTAGTCATGTACAGAAAGTTGATGTATATAGAGATAGAAAAAAATGTAGACAAATAGAAAATAATGATAAAAATGAAAAAAGTAGAAAAAATACCAAGTTTTAGATCACATCTCATGCTGTTTAGAATATATGTCTTTTAACAAAGAAAAGAAAAACAAGGAGAAAAGTATCAAATGCTGGCAAGGCTTTGAAGAGTAATGAACCCATTCTATACTGCTCTTGACAGTGTAAACTAGTTCAGCCACTATAGAAATCAGTTCAGAGATTACACAATAACTAAAAATAAAATGACTGTATGACCCGACTAGACCTCTCCTGGATGGGTACATGGCTGTGATGACTTGAACCTGAAGTGTCTCCCACTGTCTCATTATTAATCCCCATCTCCAGTGGATAGTGTTAATGTGTAAGGTTTAAAAACTGTGGCAGCTGGGAAGTAACTGAACAGAGAAGATACTGGAGATATGCTTTAGGGGTACATTGTCTCTGGCTGCTCCCTCTCTGCCATTATAATGTGAGACACATGCTCTTCCCACCATGAACTTCCACTCCTTCTACCATGCCATTTCTGCCACCATGAATTAAACCTTCTGAAACCTTGAAACAAACTAAACCTTCCCTCCCTTAAGTTGTTTGTATTAGGAATTTGGACACAGTTCTATGTCTGTAGTGGCTACATCATGCCACAAGGTTTATAGGCTTGCTGGAAATATGTAACAGTTTGTAGCTGCAGAGGAAGAATCTCCTACAGTGCTAGAGGAAAACCTAACTGGCCATTCTGGTGAAAGTTTAGAATGTGGTTAGTAATGTGAACAGTAAATAATTACTATTCAAAAGGCTTCAGATGGGAACAAAGATTCTACCATGAACTGGACTAGAAACCATTTATGATATCTAAGCAAGGAAATTGTCAACATTCTGACCATATTCTAAAACTCCGAGACTGAATTTGAAAGTAATAGACTAGTTTACTGGAGGAACTTTAAGGCAATATAACATGATGCCCATAAAAGAAACAGCTCTCATTTCAAAGGAATAAAGGAGATTGTTTCTCCAGGGGTCAAAGGTGAGTGACTATGACTCAGAATCACAGATTTAGGTTTTCCTAAATACCATGTTCTGATAAGATAATATCTTCATGAATGACATTTTAATAGAAACAAAACAAAGACAGTCAGGAATCAAGATATATTTCAAATACACTGGTGGAAACATTAGACACACATTACAATAAATTGGGAAAGTCCTTGTTGAGCACCTTAGATGATACCTAACCACATTCTTCTCTTTGGGGTTAGTGGAAGTTAATCCATTTCATACTAACTTAATACATTTTAAAAGATTTAACCTGATAGTCACAAGGAAGTTAGATCAGAAATGAGCAAAGAATGACCACCGTGGGGGCAGAAAATAGCCCAAGATAAATTTAAATTAGGCTTTGTAGCTGCAGCATGCCAACCTTTCTGCCACCTTGAAGCTCTAATCATTTAATCAGAATGTTTGGTAGAAGGTGTGGTTTCACTCCGTCGACTTACCTTCACAATGGCATGGCAAAGTTAGACAACAATAACGGACTACTCAGCTCATAAAGTCAAAAGAAATGGTGGTGAATGGTGACACCATGAAGAAATGATACATACTTGAGACAGATGTGTAACTTCATTTAAATATCATACAATAATGTATGAATGTACTGAAAAACTATACTTAGTACATCATCATTTTATACATAGTGTCAGTTAAAAGTGATTTTGACTGTGAGTCTCTGCATCTGTGGGAGGGTAATGACCTGGATGTAAAATGAATAGACAAATTAATGGAAAAATAGAGTAGTTACTAATCTTTCAACATAAAAAAATTTGAAAAAGAAATACTTGCACCCAAAAGCAGAGTAGATTTACAAAATCCTCACTATGATTTTCTAAATAATTTACAAGAATATCACACCAGTCTTCTTGCATTTCTGAGCTGAACTTAAACATTCACATCCCTAATAGAGATGTGTTTATCCACTGAACCACTACTGAAGATCTACTGTTTGTCAGGGTCACTGAATGACATTATTCCTTATGCATGGAAATGATAAATTTTCAATAACTGCATACTTATCTATCCTAATATATGAACTAATGGATTTAATCTTACAGTTTTCCATTACTCTGAAAATACCTGAGACAACGAATTTATTAGGGGAAAAGGTTCATTCTGGCTCACAGTTTTGAAGGTTCCAGTCTCTGATTGGCCCTTTGCTTTTCTATGAAGGAGCAATATGGCATGTGGAAAGTGCATGGTTCAGGAAACCACTGACTTCATGGCAGTCAAAACACAAATAGAAATAGAGAAATAGACTATAAACCAATAACTTCCTCAAGGGCCCACTTCAAATGATTACAAACCTACTAGGTACTACCACCATCTCTTAAGAACCCCAACAAGCCTAAGAAAAAATCTGGAATACATGTCTTTTTAAGAAACATTCCAGATACAAGCTATAATAATCTACTTTCATAATTTATAGGCAACTTTGTTTAAGGAGTAAAGAATATAAACAGTGCTGGTTATAGCAATCATATCTGCAGATGCCATTACAGAGAAGATGATGAGCTGATGTTTATCTTTCAAAACATCCCCCTCCAAGGGATGAAATTGCAAGAGATATAAGGGTGTGTTAGGTGAAATGGAGATTAAAGGGGTAATATTATTGAAATGTGTTTTATGCATGTATGATATTTTCAAAGAATAAATAAAAACAAATCCAAAATAATAAAAGATAAATTCTCAAGTAGGGAACTAAAAATCAATCTCATTTGGCTTACATGGTCCTTTATTATATGAAATATGAATAAATACAATTGAAATTTAAAAATAGAGCTTGAATGATTTATATTTCCTGAGGTAATTTATAGAAAAATTTGATGGGGTAAAAATGATGACTGTAGCAAAAGTGGGTTACTAAGAATTGGCTCCGACCCCATGAAGATACACGTGTGTCATCAGACTCATTTTTCAGTTGTGAGATATAGTCTCAAAGATGCAAATCAATCATAGTAAGGGAGTCTTCCTTCATCCCCATCAAGATTCCTACAAAACCTCTCTGTGAAATCCAGAACTCACTCTGTCTCCTTGAAGTGAAGGCTGATACATTCAGTTATAACAATTGCCCAGGGCAGTATTTTCAAAAACTTATGAAAGCTTTAGCTCTACTGACTGGCATAAATGGTACTCTGTACATAGGAAGTGGACAGCTATTGATACAGGAATTCACTGCCCTAAATGAAAAAGATCAGAGTTTTCAAAAGTAAGGATTCTTTGAAAATGTTCTTGAATAGGGTTCTTAAATACCTTCCTTTACATAAAAATGCTCCAATTTGCCTTTTCTAATTTGCTTAACTCTTAGGTAGAAAATTCATACTCTGCTCCCTAGGATTGAGAAACCTCTATTGATGTGAATTTATTTTTAAAAGGCCAGTCTATATTCTTATTTTCCTATTTAATTCATATCAGCGTAGGATTACTTTTTGTCTATAAAATTAGCTTTGCATCCATTTGAAAGCAGTGGAGCTATAATTGGTGCCTTCAAATCAATTTAGACATCCCATAATGTAAAAACCCGAGGACAAGAAGTTAAAACAAAGTTTTAGCAGAGTCATAAAGCTCATATATGTTTAAATACAGTTGTTACACAAAAAATTTCTTGCCTTGTAAGAAGCTTATGCTCATTATGAGAGTGTATTGTAATGTCATCCTGTCTGTCCCATTAGAACTGAGAAGGAGGCAGAAAATAGTGTGTGTGTGTGTGTGTGTGTGTGTGTGTGTGTGTGTGTGTATGTGTGTGTGTGTGTAAGACAGAGAAGGAGACTCTGTGTGTGCGTGTGCGTGTGCGTGTGCATGTGTGTGTGTGTTTGGCATCCAGAGATCAGCATTCTGTGTCTTGCTCAATTGTTTTTCACCTTATTTTTGAGACTGTATCTTTCACTGAGCCTAAAGCTACTGATTGGCTAGACTAATAGCCACCAAGCCAAAGGAGTCTCTGTTTCCATTTCTCCAGCACTGGGATGCCAGATTGTGCAGCCTCAACAACCTTTTGTGTGAGTTCTGAGTATAAAATTCAGGTAGTCCTGTTTATACAGAAAGCACTTTTTTTTTAACCAAGTGGTCTCCCAGCCCCTGAGATCTTCTTGATCAATATATCTACAGTACAGAGATAGATAGAGATAGAGATGATAGAGATAGAGATAGAGAGAGATGAGAGAGAGAGAGAGAGATGAGAGAGAGAGAGAGAGATGATAGAGATAGAGATGAGAGAGAGAGAGAGAGATGATAGAGATAGAGATGAGAGAAAGAGAGAGAGATGATAGAGATAGAGACAGAGATAGAGATAGAGATAGAGATACAGAGAGAGAGAGAGAGAGAGAGAGAGAGAGAGAGAGAGAGATGATAGAGAGAGAGAGAGAGAGATCTCCCAGGAAAAGTAAGGTCACAACAAATAAACAATAAGGATCCCACAACTGCAGATCAAGAGTTGATATCCATGGAGAAAAATGTTTGTAATAGTAAAGAAAGGATATTGTCCTTAAGAAAGAAAGTAATCTGTCTTCAGCTACTCTTTTCATGACCTCTGATACAGTGGACACTAAATGGGAAAATGTTTGCTTAAGAAAACTATAGCTAGTTAGAACAATTGGCAAACTTTCAAGCAACTTTGACATGAATGAGGTGAAAGCAGATGTAGACATGTATTTTCATGGAACTACCCTGTACTGTCTTTCCTCACTGAGCATGAGCTGAGGGTTTTCTGAAGGCATCCTCCAATCACTAGAGGCCATGTATAACAGCTAGAGATGCATGACCATCACACTCCAGACTTAGTGTATTCTGTTTAATGTAAAAGATATTTTCAACTTAAAAGATACACACACACACACACACACACACACACACACCAGGTAAGTACTTCCACACCCAAAAATTTTTCTAAGGAAATACTACAGTTATCCTGAAAAAAGTATATAGGAAATTTATCATAAATTGCTGAGCATAGCAATAAATGTTTGCAATTTAATAAGCACTTATAAGTGCCATCATTGAAAAGATCAAGGGCAAGTATGGAAGTTGAGGTAGGAGGATTTTGATGCTGATATGACTCTGGACTATATAGTGAATTTGAGTTCACCTTGACCTAATCGGCAAAACTTGGTCTCAGAACAAAATTTTCAAGATATAGATCAAGTGTTGGCTACTTTTAAATATTTTGTAAGAAATGCTTTCACTGATATCTAAAGTATTGTAAAATGATAATAACAAACAATACAGTGCTGTTCACAGTAAAATAAATCCTTCCATGACCTTTATAGAAAAAAGGTTTGTTGACTTTTGCTACAGTTCTTCAAAAATCAATATGGAAAGACATTTGCACAATGGTCAGCGTACAAGAAAGCATGTAGTAGAGTGGATACCTCATAAAACGTTGTAAATGCATGTGTGTATACACAGAAAGATCTAGAAGATAGTGAGTACCTTTCTGAACAGACAATGACTGCTTCCTAGAAAAGAAACTATACATTTTATTATTTTTATTAAATTATACAACAATGCTTAAAACAATGGCCATATATCATTTTTATAATCAATGGCTAATTTCATTTAAAAACTAGAACTACCTTAAGTGTAAGCAAAGCTAGTGCTTTGGTCAAGCTTCTGTTATATACTAGGTACAGGACTTACATTTGTTTACCTGAATCCTCACAGTAACTAAAGAAATAGATAATAGATAGATCTTATTTTCAAAATTCAAAACAAATTCCAGTGAATCGGCTTGATAACTTCATGTCTCTATGGAGTTGAGAAAGCTGAGGATAAAACTTTTGACTAGATCTGTGTGTTCAGCCACTACATGGTGCTGCCACACATATATTCCATGTGGCCTCATAATAATGTTAAGCAGAACTCATAGGTTACTGTAACTAACATTTCTACAACGTAATGTGTGGTTTGATCTTTAGAGGGAGACACTTTATCATTTTATTTCACAAATCTACAACACCAGAGAGGTTTCATTCCCCCTCCCAAGCCAATCCAGACTGCAGAACAGCTTTGGGAATGAATATTGAAATGTTTATGTAAAATATTTCAAGTGGAGAAAAAAATAAACACAATAAAGATGATTTCTTTAAAAATACAAATGTTTGTCCAAAAATAGCTAATGTATGAAACAAGGCAGTAAGGAAAGCCTCTAACCGCCTGAAAGACTTGAAGAATGTTTATGGGGGAGAGTGTATGAGTGTTGTGAAAGTTGCTCTCACCCTAACTTATAAGATGTCTGTTGTTGTTGTTGTTGTTGTTAACACTCAGACTACAAGATATGAACTGCTTACTTCAATACTTCACCACTTCTCAAAACTGTGAAATGAAATATCTGAACACTCTTCCAAGAAGATAGTTTGTTCTATAGAAGGTAACCACAAATTGTATTGTAAATGGGACAGTAATGTAAGGTGGCTTTACACGCTAGATAGAGTTGTACAGCACAAAAAAAAGTCATCAATAAAGATAAGTGTTTTGAGAACTTATACTAGGAAAGAGCACTCACCAGATACAAATGATCATTTCTCTGTCCATGGTGAAGATGTCAAAAATGGTGTCTTGGTTTGAGACCCTATAGTTCTGCAAAAATGTAGTTAAAGTACACAGAGGATATTATTCCAAGTTACCAACCCAAATCCTCAGGCTAGACCAAAACTGAAACCAAAACCTTTCATCAGTATTCATTTAGTCTTCATAGACTACTCATGGGTTTGAACCGTCAACTACTCTGAATATTCACCATCCTAATCAGTCAATCCTGAGTTACTAGAATCACAATCCTTGCCCAGTTCTATGTCAAGTCACTGCATTGAAAGACTTCCTTAAATGAGTAGAATTTCCAGTTCTATTTATTTAATTGTATTTTACCTCTTGTCATGTTTCCAAAGCTTCCTTTCCATCAGAAGCAATATAGTCATCTTTGTTCTATTATCAGTTCTCTCTCTGTATCTGTCTCTCTCTTTGTCTCTGTCTCTGTCTCTCTGTCTCTCTGTCTCTCTGTCTCTCTGTCTCTCTCTTTCTCTCTCTGTGTGTGTGTGTGTGTGTGTGTGTGTGTGTGTGTGTGAGAGAGAGAGAGAGAGAGAGAGAGAGAGAGAGAGAGAGAGAATATGGTATATGTATATATGTGCATATATGTGCATATACTTACACATGTGCATATGAAGGCCAGAAGTCAATGTTAGATAAATTCCACCTTACTTTCTGAAGTTAAAGCTTTCTGTCTGGCTAGGCTGTCTGGCCACTGAACTCCTGGGATCCTCTTGTCTCTCCATGCCAACAATGAAGTTAGAGGCGTTTACTGTCACACCTGTCTTTTTATACAATTGGTGGGACTTTCAACATGTTCTTCTCATGCTTGCATGATAAGTGAGCTATCTTCCCAGCCCACCATTGGATTTTGCTGTAGAGTTTAAGAATCAGATGAGTAAAGGCATCTAGAGAATTGTAGAAGGAAAGACACAGAAATTAATATATGAAGAAATAAAAGTAGTGTGGTATGAAACAGTTGGACACATCACAGAAAACATGATCCCTTCTCATATAGAAGATCAGTTCATGGAAACAAACAGTTCCTAATAAACAAATTGTGAGTCCATACAAAATTTGTGTGTTTGGAAACATCTCATTAGAACTGTACCTATATTTTGTTATCCAATAAATGCCTAAAACTCTCACCCCTGCACATGACATATGGAAGACCTAGCATTGTAGGCTCAGGGTCTAAGTCAGATAAATAAATCAAAGGTGGAGTATGTCAAGTGCTGAAATTACATCTCGGTGATGTGTAGTCTTTGGCATTTCCTTCCTGCTCACCTTTTACCCTTTGTTCTTACTCCTCAGACAGACACAAATGTACATGTGTATCACTCCCAAAATTAAACTTGAAATAGAATTTTGTATGCAGTAGCTATTAGTATTAGTGACTGTGAATTTAAATATAAGATAAATCCAAAAGAAAAAAATTTATCAAAGTTGTTTCATTCCTTTGGCCACCTAATAGATATCAATATTATTCATTTTATAAGCCTTTTTCAGATATCAAATTGGATCATATAAAATTGATTATATTCAATCACTGGGCTTACAAAATATGCACATATAGTTTTACTTATTTTGTCCCCAATTATGTCTGAGGGACCCAAGCCCTAAATACCATTTACAGTGTGCTTTGCTGACTTCTTTTGAGACCAAGGTGCAGCTGTCTCCACAGCCTTTGGATGTCTTTTTCTGTGTGTATCTTCTATGTATTTCCTAGCACTTCGTGACATTCAAACAGGCATAAAAAATTTGCAAAAACTTTCTTTAAAAGAAAAAAATCATTGGCAGAGAGTATTTTTCTTAAATGAAGAAAGAGACATCTAAGTTAGTCAGGAGACGAATGAGCAATGAACTGTCAGAAGGGAGAGGAAAGTGATGGATCCACTGAGGAGAAAGATCAATGGTGCCCCGGAGGGAGAGAGGAAGCATAGCAGAGACCACCCCCAGGCCTGCCTGAACCAGATTTCCCTGAAAAAATGAGCATGGAACTGCAGGCAGAACAATGAACCTCAGAGAGGCAGAGGCTTGAAAACAAACAAACTAAAAACCTGACACGGTCAACTCTCATTTAAAAACAAAACAACGGCACAGAGAACCCCTCTCAAATCTCTGACAAAGTGACTTGCATGGGTCCCCTTCAGTGAATAATGCGGTGGGCTCTACAAACCTCGCATCCTCTTCCAGCCCTAAATCGCCCAAATAATACTGCAGCTTCTCCATCCCGGTGCAGTTAAAGGGACAGATTAAAACCGAACCTAGACTCTAGGGAAAAGGTTTATGTGCTTGCTCGGTAATAATTTACTTTTTAAAATGTGGTTACCATTTCTGAAGAGTGAAATGCCATTTAAATTCAACCCACTACCTGCATTGTCTGGGAGCTATATGTGCAGAATCCCTTGTAGGAGCACAGAGCGAGTGGGCTGCAGAGCTTCCCTGGGTTCTGAGCTCCCGGGTAACGTTTCAGATGCATAATCAAGTTAAAAACACGAAAGCATCTGAGTCTGTGTACGTAGGGACAATTTCATATTCTAATTTAAAACAGCACAGAGAAGTGATACTTCCAGAAGAATTCACATAAATCACTTCATTTTGAAGTAGAGGCTCCAAGATGCACAGAATAATCTACGGGATTTCTACACGTTTTAATCGCCAAATTCAAATGCAAAGAAATATATTAATGAAAACCCAAGCAGTTGTGGTAACCCTTGGCTTAACCCATATTTAACAAGTATTGACAGGCATTTTTATATTAAGAAGGCAATAATCACACACCATCTGCTGCCATTTAAGTGAAATTAATTCAATTGTTAAATTACAAATGTATGGAGTGAGTTATAAATGTGTTTGATTAAAACAGACCATGGGAAGATATATCTGTTTGCCAGTGTCTGTGGTGCTGGATTTGCAATCCGTCCATGCAGAATGCTTCAGGGTCTCTACTTTTCCTTCCGAATGGTTTTGCTCTGCCAGTGCATTTACAGTCTCCTCAGAGAATCCAGAGAATGAGTAAGATGGGAAGACATAAACATGCCTTCTGCCACCAAGCACCTTTGAGACACTAAGGTTAGAATCACTGATTCTAACCACTCATTGTCTAGGCTCATTGTCAAGCAACAAGAAGTGACTATCATCACCCATATAGTAAATGCCTATGGTAACAAACGGTTTTCAGATTTATGAATTTTTATAGTCAAGAACCTGTGCAATTAATGAAATTGATATTCATAACTTTCATAATGCACTCACATATTAGTCAATATATAAAAATCCATCCTGCATCAATTTATAAAAATGTCTAAAAATCTTAGTTAAACATACCAGATGTTCACTGAAGCCTGGATTTGATAATAGGATAAAACATGAAATATATATAATTGTCAACTACAAAGAGTAAGAAGAAAAATAAAAAGAAGTATATTTCAACCAAAAAAAATTGTAACTATGGGCAATAAATAGAAAATTTTTCAGATAACTTGGCAGAAAGGGGAGCAATAAAAATAAATTTCCTTTCAGAGATCCTTTAATTATCCAATGCCAGGAGCCAGCTATGCATTTTAGAAATAAGAATAACAATTATTTAAAGCGCTCAGTATTCCAGAGTATGCTACCCTGTACTCTTCAGCCCAACAATGTCTTCCACCCACCCTGTAGGACACCTGAGACTGGCCTCCTAGAAGTCCTAGATATGCCAACTTGCTTCCAGCTGGATCCAGCCGCGAGGGGGTGGGTGGGTGGGGGGATAGTCAAAGGTCACTAGTATTTGAAGTAGGCTCTAAGCTAAAATAATTTGTCTCATCAGAACTAAGTCCCTTCCTTCTTCTATACACTGTGGCATGAGCCAGGAACTTGAGCCCTAAGGGATGTTCTCCCAGGCCCTCAGGTGTCTGCAGTGAGCAGGAAGCAATAGCAGAAGATAAAGTCAATGTTAAAGTCTCTGTTCGTGCTGGGACATTGGAAAGTGGGGGCTATATTGCTTTATTAAGCAAAGTAATAACAGTTTACAACAGTTGGGTTTACTATGAGCTTGCCCTTCCTTCCAGTGGCTATTACAATTCATGCTGTCTCCAATCCCATTAATTTCTCCGTCCCCTTCTCCATCCCCTGGCCACTAATAACTCCTCATTACTGTTAACTTCTAGTTTCTCACTGTCTCTCTGTAGACCAAACCCTGTAAACAGATGCTCTAGAGTCTATCCCTCTGCTTTGGAGTGACTATTATTATCTACCTGCCCAGCTTGATACAGCTTCTAACCAGAGACAGAGAGATCAAACAGGCAGAAGAAGAAAATGTTTTGGAAATAGGGATATGAAGAGAACTTACAAAAACTATATCAAAAATATGATATTAAATCTAACTTCAGTAAGAAGAGAAAGCCAGAGAATAAAGAAAATACTGTAACGTTAAAGTTATAATTAATTAACATAAAATCTGACTTAACTGATTTGAGATGGTTAGCCTATGAGTTAAGGGCCTATAGCAAATTCATGGCTCTGAGTTTATTGTTAGGGTGTTTTCTATATTTTATTTAGAAATAGCTGAGAGGAGTTAACAGACAGCAGTCCAGATTGCCTTACATGGATAGTTGGTTTTCAAAATGTCAGAAGTCCACAGAGTTAACATTACAAACATTTCTGTATCAATGTTCATTTTGATTAGAGAACTGTCTGCTCCTGACAGCTTCCCTGTCTTGGATTCTAAGAAGAAATTGAGCATCTTTGGAATTACCCAAATTGTGGTGAGACAGCCACTAGGCAAGAATTTCCTCTTTCCATCTACAGACAAATTACTGTCCAGAAAAGGACACACTTGTGAAATAGTCAACTGATTATATCTGCCAACACAGAATAATCAGCTTTTAATAATTCTGCATCACTAGGTCTGTCAGATGATCCTGGGCCAGAAGGCTGAAGATCGGATGCTCCAACATTTTGTAGTATAGGGACTGTCCAGGCGTTCAGTGGTCTCTATAAATTGGCTAAGTTTTAGAAGCTATGCTTTGTGCTTCCCATAATTTCGGTTAATTCAGTCATTCTGGATTTCTGATGGGGTTGAAGACTTATAGTCTCATAGCCAATCCCAGCTGTTTATTTTGAGAGAAAAGATTTGAGAGGATGGTTTTCAGTTGACATCCATTCTAAAGCCAAGAAAAAAGTCAGGTTCAGAACTAAGTCTTTTAGTTAGGAGAGATGACAGAGGTTCTGTTTAGTTAACAAAATGATGGATTTGGTATTAGGTCTATCTTGTACCTTACTGATACAAATTGATATAATTATGTTCTAATTGGATTTTGAGAGAAAAGTTTTTTTTTTATTTTAACAGGAAGGGTGATATGTAGGAGGAGCTAAGGTGGGAGGAGTAAGGAGAGGAAGAGGAAGAGTAAGGAGAGGAGGAGGAGAGTAGCTAGGAGACGAGAGAGAGAGAGAGAGAGAGAGAGAGAGAGAGAGAGAGAGAGAGAGAGAGAGAAACATTGAGGCAGATGTTCGCATGTCTCCGCCAGTCAAAGGTTGTAGGTATATCTAGATTGGGTATTGGGGTTACATTTCTGATTGAATGGGCATCTTGTTTTTGAGCATTAACAAACTTATAAAGCCTTTGATTAACATTTTTTAAAAATTTAAACACATAAAACAAGTGAAAAAAGAAGATACTATAACATTAAAATTACAATTAATTAACATAAAATCTGATAGGGATAACAGAAAACAGAGCAAAAAAATAATCTAGAAAGTATACGAGAATGACAAAATTAGGGAAGTGGAAAGGAGAGAAATACAGAGGTTTGAGCACTGGTTCAGCACACTCAACCTCCCTCTAGTGGGTACCCACTAGAAAAAGAGAAAAACTTGGGAGTAGAGGATTAAATCATCACAGAAATATATGAAGATATTAATGTAAAAGTTTACATCTGAACATGCAAACCTCCAGAACAAAAGGAACCGCCAGGTAACTCAGAACATCACTGTGAAATTTCAGTACTTGAAACTTTTCTAGAATAAATAAGTGTGAGGAAAGTTAATGATAAAGGCAGTGTACAAAGCAATTCACAGTGTCTGAGCTTTAGGTCAGAAATTATTTTCTTATTTGCTAAAAGCAAAAATGTATGAAATTAGATAACAGGATTATATCAATTTATTGTTATTCTACTATATATTACATATTACATTATATTACATATTATATTAATTTTCTCATCTTACAGAGTTTAAGGTTGACACACAGCTCCTACAGTCTTCACTCTAACTCGTCCATTGGGAACCCCATGATCAGTTCAATGGCTAGCTGTGAGCATCTGCCTCTGAATATGTCAGACTCTTGTAGATCTCTAAGAAGACATCTATATCAGGCTCTTGTCAGCATGCACTTCCTGATTTCCACATCAGCATCTACTTTTGGTGACTGCATATGTGATGGATACCCAGGTGGAATGGTCTCCGGAGGGCCCCTCCTTCAGGTTCTGTCCTACACTTTGTCTCCATATTTGTTCCCTTGAGTATTTTGTTAATCCTTCTAAGAAGGACTGAAGCACCCCCTACTTGGTCTTCCTTCTTCATGATCTTCATGTGGCCTGTGAGTTGAATCTTGGGTATTTCAAAGTTCTGGGCTAATATTGAAATAATCAGTGAGTGAATACCATGTGTGTTCTTTTGTGATTGACTCACCTCCCTCAGGATGATATTTTCTAGTTTTGATGATATTTCCATTTACCTAAGAATTTTTCAAATTCATTGTTTTTAATAGATGAGTAATACTTCATTGTGTAAATGTGCCACATTTTTTTTATCCATTTCTCAGTTGAAGACATCTGGGTTTTTTCTAGCTTTTGACTATTATAAGGCTGCTATGAACATAGTTGAGCATATGTCCTTGTTGTATGTTAGAGCATCTTCTGAGTATATGTCCAGGAGTGGTATAGCTGGATTCTCAGGCAATGCTATGTCCAATTTTCTGAGGAACCACCACACTGATTTCCAAAGTGGTTGCACCATCTTGCAGTCCCACCAACAATGGAGGAGTGTTCCTCTTTCTCTACACCCTTGCCAGCATCTACTATCACCTGAGTTTTTAATCTTAGCCATTCTGACTGGTATGAGATGGAATCTCAGAGTTGTTTTGATTTGCATTTCCCTGATGACAAACGATACTGAACATTTCTTCAGGTGATCCTCGACCATTCGAGTTTCCTCAGTTGAAAATTCTGTGTTAAGCTCTATACCCCATTTTTTAATAGGATTATTTCGTTTTCTGGAGTCTAATTTCTTGAGTTCTTTATATATATTGGATATTAGCCCTCTATCAGATGTAGGATTGGTAAAGATCTTTTCCCAATTTGTTGGTTGTCGTTTTGTCCTATTGACAGTGTCCTTTGCCTTACAGAAACTTTGCAATTTTATGAAGTCCCATTTGTCAATTCTTGACCTTAGAGCACAAGCCATTGGTGTTCTGTTCAGGAACTTTTCCCCTATGCCCAAGTATTCGAGGCTCTTCCCCACCTTCTCTTCTACTGGTTTCAGTGTATCTGGTTTTATGTGGAAATCCTTTATCCACTTAGACTTGAGCTTTGTACAAGGAGATAAGAATGGATCAATTTGGATTCTTCTACATGTTTTCCTCCAGTTGAACCAGCACCATTTGTTGAAAATGCTGTCCTTTTTCTACTGGATGGTTTTACCTCCTTTGTCAAAGATCAAGTGACCATAGGTGTGTGGGTTCATCTCTGGGTCTTCAGTTCTATTCCATTGATCTTCCTGACTGTCTCTGTACCAATACCATGCAGTTTTTATAACTATTGCTCTGTAGTACAGCCTGAAGTCAGGGATGGTGATGCGTCCAGAAGTTCTTAGTTTTCACTCTCCTGGGTTTTTTTTTTGTTGTTGTTGTTATTCCAAATGAATTTGAGAAATTCCTTTTCTAACTCTGTGAAGAATTGAATGGGATTTTAATGGAGATTGCATTGAATCTGTAGATTGCTTTTGGCAAGATGGCCATTTTTACTTTATTAATCCTGCCAATCCTTTACTTTATTAATCCTGCATGAGAGATCTTTCCATCTTCTGAGATCTTCTTCGATTTCTTTCTTCAGAGACTTGAAGTTCTTGTCATACAGATCTTTCACTTGCTTAGCTAGATTCACACCAAGGTTTTTTATATTATTTGTGACTATTGTGAACGGTGTCAGTTCCCTAATTTCTTTTTCAGTCTATTTGTTTTTCGTGTAGAGGAAGGCTACTAATTTGTTTGAGTTCATTTTATAACCAGCCACTTTGCTGAAGTTGTTTATCAGGTTTAGGAGTTCTCTGGTGGAAGTTTTGTGGTCACTTAAGTATACTATCATATCATCTGCAAATAGTGAGATTTTGACTTCTTCCTTTCCTATTTCTATCATTTTGACTTCTTTTTATTGTCTAATTGCTCTGGCTAGGACTTCCAGTACTATATTGAATAGGTAGGGGGAGAGTGGGCAGCCTTGTCTAGTCCCTGATCTTAGTGGGATTGCTTCAAGTTTCTCTCCATTTAGTTTGATGTTGGCTACTGGTTTGCTGTATATTTCTTTTACTCGGTTTAGGTAGGGGCTTTGAATTCCTGATCTTTCCAAGACTTTCATCATGAAGGGATGTTGAATTTTGTCAAATGCTTTCTCAGCATCTAGTGAGATAATCATGTGGTTTTTTTCTTTGAGTTTGTTTATATAGTGGATTACATTGATGGATTTCCAAATATTGAACTATCCCTGCATTCCTGGGATAAAGTCTACTTGATCATGATGGATGATTGTTTTAATGTGTTCTTGGATTCGGTTTGCTAGAATTTTATTGAGTATTTTTGCATCTATGTTCATAAGGGAGATTGGTCTGAAATTCTCTTTCTTTGTTGGGTCTTTGTGAGGTTTGGGTATGAGTGTAATTGCAGCTTCATAGAACAAATTGGGTAGTGTTCCTTCCGTTTCTATTTTGTGGAATAGTTTGAAGAGAATTGGTATTAGGTCTTCCTTGAAGTTCTGATAGAATTCTGCACTAAAACCATGTGGACCTGAGCTTTTTTTTGGTGGGGAGACTTTTATTGACTGCTGCTATTTCCTGAGGTGTTATGGGACTGTTTATATGGTTTATTTCCTCCTGATTTAATTTTGGTACCTGGTATCTGTCATGGAAGTTGTCCATTTCATCCAAGTTTTCCAGTATTGTTGAGTATATGCCTTTGTAGAAGGATCTGATGATGTTTTGAATTTCCTCAGTTTCTGTTGTTATTTCTCCCTTTTCAGTTCTGAGTTTATTAATTTGGATACTTTCTCTGTGCCCTCTGGTTAATCTGGCTAACGGTTTATCTATCTTGTTGATTTTCTCAAAGAACCAGCTCCTGGGTTTGTTGATATTTTGTATTGTTCTTTCTGTTTCTATTTGGTTGATTTCAGCCCTGAGTTTTATTATTTCCTGCCATCTACTCCTCTTGGGTGTATTTGCTTCTTTTTGTTCTAGAGCTTTTAGTTGTGCTGTCAAGTTGTTAGCGTATGCTCTCTCCAGTTTCTTTTTGTAGGCACTTAGAGCTATGAGTTTTCCTCTTAGCACTGTCTTCATGGAGTCCCACAAGTTTTGATATGATGTGTCCTTATTTTCATTAAATTCTAAAAAGTTTTTAATTTCTTTCTTTATTTCTTCCTTGGCCAAGTCATCATTAAGTAGAGAGTTGTTCAGTTTCCATGTGAGTGTGAGTTTTCCATTGGTTTTGTCATTATTAAAGACCAGCCTTAGTCCGTGGTGATCTGATAGAATGCAAGGGATTATTTCAATCTTTTTGTATTAAGGAAAAATGATTGTGGCTTCCTGATATTTTTGTTATTAGAGGTAGAATTATGTCTGTATAGCTATCTTCTTTTGGGGTTTTTGGAAGATTACTTCCTTGTTTTTCTAGGTTGTGGTTTCCCTCCTTGTGTTGGCGTTTTCCATCAATTATTCTTTGAAGTGCTGGGTTTGTGTGAAGATATTGTGCAGATTTGGTTTTGTCATGGAATATCTTGATTTCACCATCTATAGTGATTGAGAGTTTTGCTGGGTATAATAGTCTGGGCTGGTATTTGTGTTCTCTTGGGGTCTGTAGGATGTCAATCTAGGCTCTTCTGGCTTTTATAGTCTCTGGTGAGAAGTCTGGTGTAATTCTTATAGATCTGCCTTTATATGTTACTTGACCTTTTTCCCTCACTGCTTTTAGTAATTTTTTCTTTGTTTTGTGCTTTTGATGTTTTGATTATTATGTGACAGGACGTATTTCTTTTCTGGTCTAGTCTATTTGGTGTTCTGTAGGCTTCTTGTATGTTTATGGGCATCTCATTCTTTAGGTTAGGGAAGTTTTCCTCTATAATTGTGTTGAAGATATTTACTGGCCCTTTAAGTTGGGAATCTTTTCTCTCATCCATACCTATTATCCTTAGGTTTGGTCTTCTCATTGTGTCCTGGATTTCCTGGATGTTTTGGGTTAGGAGCTTTTTGCATTTTACATTTTCTTTGACAGTTGTGTCAATGTTTTCCATGGTATCTTCTGCACATGAGATTCTCTCTTCTATCTCTTTTATTCGGTTGGTGATGCTTGTGTCTATGACTCCTGATCTCCTTCCTAGGTTTTCTTTCTCCAGGGTTGTCTCCCTTTGAGATTTCTTTATTGTTTCTATTTCCATTTTCAGATCCTGAATGGTTTTGTTTAATTCCTTCATTGTGTTTTCATGCAGTTCTTTAAGGGATTTCTGTGTTTCCTCTTTAAGGGCTTCTACCTCTTTACTTGTGCTTTCCTGTACTTCTTTAAGGGAGTTACTTATGTCCTTCTTAAAATCCTCTATCATTATCATGAGAAGTGATTTTAATTCTGAATCCTGCTTTTCCAGTGTGATGGGGTGTCCAGGGCTTGCTATGGTGGCAAAACTGGGTACTGATGATGCCAGGTAACTTTGGTTTCCGTTGCTTTTGTTCTTGTGCTTGCCTTTCACCATCTGGTTAACTCTAGTGTTACCTGCCCTCACTGTGTCTGACTGGAATATGTATTTCCAGTTATCTTGCTTGTGTCAGAACTCCTCAGAGTCCAGATGTCTCTGTGGTCTTGAGATCCTAAGCTCCTGGGTGGAAGAATTCCTGGGACTCAGGCCACCTCTGGGATCTGATAATCCTGCTGCTCTGAGTGTAGTGGTTCCTCTAGGATGACTCAGGATACAGTATCTCCACAGGACCAGACCAGCTATGTGTCTGCCCCAGCCAAAAGGACCATATGGGGACAGAAGGGAAGTGGTATTTTGGAGGGGCAGGGTTTGGGTGGCTGGTAGGTCCTGAGTGCCCCTGGCTTCCAGTTGTATCTCTGGGGCGAGGGAGTGGGACGTGGTTCTTACCTGGTGCTCTGAGTGCAGTGGCTCCTCTAGGATGGCTCAGGATTCAGTATCTCCACAGGAGCAGACCAGCTATGTGTCTTCCCCAGCCAAAACGCCACATTCTCTTAAGAGTCATAGATTTTCCATACTTGTCAGAAGTCACATATTAATTTAAAAGAACAATTAAATTAGCAATTATTAAACAATATCTGTGTAAGGAATACCATGCCACTAAATGACCCACATACGAATGTGATGGTTTTTGAGGAGCTTCTGTGTCATAAGAATGTGAAAAAAAATCAAACAGCAATCAATAAATATCCAGTGTGCTAAGGAAGCATTTAAGACAGTAAGCCAGGGTAAGCTTTCCTGGGAGAGCTGGTAAGTATGGTGGAGCCTGTAGGAGGGAAAACTGGAATGTGTCAATTTAGGGTATTCCAGAGAATACCCTAAAGAAACGAAGGTATCTAAAGTCATAGCTAATCTTACTTAAGGACTCAAGTTGAAGCTAATTTGGAATCACTATTTCATACATGGTTATGCAATTGAAATACAGTTCAATTCTAAAATCGTTGAAAATGCCCTTTATTGTGGAATCAAATATGTAGTCAGACTTATTTTTCATTAAAAAAATCTATCTTGTTTTTATAGATGGTAAATATCATATGGAGGAAACATATCTCCTTTACAGACCTATATGGCTGGGGGTTATATAATAATTTCATGAATGAAATGAAGTCACAAATGGAAAACATTCACAGAGTCCAGATTTAAGGTACCCAGGCTATGACATTTTGTTATAATTAACTAATAAATTATTTTTAGTCAAGTTCAGATTATACTTAGAAGGCAAGATAAGACCACAAAACAAATTAATAATCCAAAGGTAGAATCCTTGTGAAGCACAGGAGTGCTGCCCAAATGGACTGGTTAAATTTTAGTAGGAGATAAATCTCATAACAGGATCGTGTCTTTGATTGGTAATCATAGAATCATACACAGCTTACAGAGTTCTGTGTGAACTGAACACAATAGTGCATGTGTAGTCCCTTTAATGGTTTGTGAAATGAGTCATTACTTTCATAATTATGAGAGTTATCACTTTACCACAAAATCATTTAGTCAATGACTAATTGATATAAGAAACAAATTCAATTTCTTCTTCAGTATCTTTACTCTGGAACAAGCCCCACCAACAACTCCAATACTTTATCTCTTTGAATTTTTAGGTTTTATTTATTTATCACTGGAAGTTGTCCTTAACTTTCAGGAATCTGAATAATAACTTCATCTTCAATTATAATTTTATGAAGCATTTGGTGGTGGTACTGGTGGTGGTGATGATGATGGTAGTGGTGGTGGTGGTAGTGTTAGTGCTGTAATTCTATTGTTAAGTATCAAAAATAAAACCTCAGTTCTTCTACTGAGTCATATCCCTAGTCCTATGGCCACTAGCATCTTTAGGGACCTAATTCTAGATGAGTTTGGTTTTTTATGTATATGATTTTATTATTTATTTCCTCTCTCCTACTTTGTCTTTACTGCTGCAATTAGAGTCATAAACAAAAGAAATGTGGGGAAGGAAGGGTTTCTAAGGCTCACTGGCTTCAGTTCATTGATAAGGGAAGTCAGGATGGAAGTTAACACAAGACAAAGGAGCTGAAGAAGAGACCTTAGAAGAACCCTGTTTACTGGCTTGCTCTCTAGTGTTTGACTGGCTTGCTTTCTTATACAGCTCAAGACTTCCTGCCCAGGGGTTGTACCACCCCAGTAGGCTGGGCCCTCCCAAATGAATCATCAACCAAGAAAATGATGGATGGACAGATATGTCCAAAAGTCAATCTGAGGACAGGGGTGATTCTTCAATAGAGGTTCTCTCTTCCCAGTGGATTCCAGTTTGTGTCAAGTTGAAAAAAACAATCCACCTCAGTCTCCTATTAAATAATTTCCAGACTCAGATATTTCTTTATCTAGTGCCTCATTCTAATATACAGGAAAAACATTATCTATCATCCAGCAGCAACTTGGGAAACATTTTAGACAAATGAGTGAATAAACCCTATTGGAATTTAAAATATAAGTAAAATATATAGAATTAAATTGTTTCACAGGGAAGTTTACATCTATCTTGAATGTAATCTTTGGAGTTCACCTAAAGGAGAATAAATTCTGCCAGGAATCTTGTGCTCTCAAATCTAGTAACTGCTTCCCATACAAAATTAGAACTTATCTTGATCTTGACAGACAGTTCATCACCTTGAAACTTTCATCTTACCCTCTAGTTCCTAACCAGGAAATATACAACCCCTTTGGGCATATTTTTTCATTCTATTTGGTTTTGGCTGTAGGGGTTTTTTTTGACAAATTTATTTATTTATAATGGATAGTATCTGGAGAGATTGGTTGCTACATAGGCCTAAGACTGAAAGATTCTAGATGCTCTGAAATGTACCAGGGAAATCCTTCACAATGAAGACTATCCCTGAATAAAAGGCAGTTTACAGTGGAGAAGCTACAGGACTTGTCTTCAGAGACTCCTCTCCTGGGAGTCTGAGAACATGGGCTTCCTTTCTAAAACAACTGTATCTGCTCACTATCGAGCTAAGGATTCTATCCTCTGCCTCAAAGTTTACATTCAAATGAGAAATGATTTCTTCCCTACCACTGATCATTTCTGCTTATAATACATATTCCAATTGTATATCTTATGGTTTCAGTATACAATAGGTAATGACTATCTAAAATATCAGGCTTTCCCATATCACCTGACCCCCAAAGTAGTTAAAGTGATAGATCACCTTTTTTAAGTAAGTCTTTAAACAAAATATACTAAATTGATACTAACAGTTTAGTAGGACTCGAACAATGTAGAGAGTAGAAAGAGGCAATATAAGTATCTATATTTACTCAAAATATATGTTGTATTTATCTCCTAAGTATGTATGTGCACTGGATTACGGACATGTGTGACACAATAAATTAGACTTGAAGCACTGTGTTAAAGACACTATGAGACATAGGTCCCTCATGATGCTACACACACAACACTAGGCAATTTCTTACTGTAGCCTACCTCTTATGGTATGCTTTGAGAGTAAACAGCAAACAGTAGTGGGATCAGAAATCAGTTTCATTAAGTATCCAATTATAAATAAAATAACTTCTCTTACACAAAAACTCTTTAAAGACAACTAACCCCTTGCAATAGATTTAATTTCCTAAATTTTGAGTTTTCTCAGCATTGATAAAAAGCTGTTGGATACACAGTATTCACTCAAGCTTCTCTGGTCCTAAGGGGAAAAAAGAATCCAAGAAACTCTAAAGCCATGTCTCAAGCCTAAGTATCACTTGTTTCCTGGGCTCTTGGAACTGCAGATCGGCATGTGTGAAATTGAGAATCACAAATGTTATCTTGAAATTAAGATAAATCTTCAATCTGTTCATACTTCACAATAAGAAATGCCCATTTAGCTGTAGAAGAGCACAGAACACACTTCACAAGAAATATAACAGGCAGCATGTCATCACACATACTTGGAGGAAAATGACCTTGATAGTGTTTGGATAAGATGCCCAAAACAAATACTTAGGTGACAAGAAAAATGACTTTTGTTCAAGAAGAAATGTAAGTTGAAGAAGTAAATAACTTGAAAAATAGGAGTCATGTTCAGGAGGTGACAGTTCTTTTAGCTGGACTCCAGAGTTGATGAAAATGTAGCTAAATAGGAAGGTGTTGCTTATAGCCTTCATTCCAGGGACTTGTGTTAGAGTGCTAAGGATCTGTTGCCTTCAATATCCATGGACTAGCAGAGGAACTCTTCTGTCTGCTTTTAGAAACACTCTAACATGATTATAAAACAAAAGAGTTGCATAGTTGAGTCTCAACACTCATTTACATGACTGTCATTTATATGTTTGTACTACCTACTATTCCACATCCTACTCATGAGATGATGAAACGAGTCTTTTCAACTGACACAGAGTAGTTGTACATTGGCTGAGGTACCACGTCGTTTAACTTCACATCTAATAAATCAAGATAATTAGCATATCTATTATCTTGATTACTTATTCTCTATGTATGTATAGTGAGACAATTTGAAATCTATTCTTCTAATAATTTTATGATGTATTATTAACTGAAGCCACCATGTTATGCCATAATTCTGTTACAAATTGTTTCTTGAATATCACCAAAGGCTTTTGTATTAATGGCTTAATCTCTGGTTTGATGCCATTAGGATCTGGTAGAATGTTTAAGACTGGGCTGTACCAGAAAAAAAATGAATCACTGAAAACATGCCTTTGGAGTGAGGGTATTGGGATTCTGAGTCTTTCTCTCTCATCTTCTTTCTCCCTCCTTTTCCCTATCTTTCTTTTCCTCTCTTCTTCATCCTCTCTCTTTCTCCTTCACAGACACCAAGAGGTAAGCAACTTCATCCAACCACTACATGCTTGTCATAATATCCTTTTTCACCACAGGGCTACAAACAATGGAGTTACCACACTGTGAACTAAGTATGTGGTCCACAGTAAATCCATTTTCTTTTATACTCACTATTTCAGACCGCCTGCCATGGTCACAGAAGATTCTTAACACAAGACAATTACAAAGAAACTATATTCCTTCTGACAAACTGTGCTCCATTTGACCAGCATCACCTCTTGCCTCTTGCAGTGCTCCTAAATGCTGGGAACTCTTATGGGCACAACATTTTAAGTAAGCCTGAAAAACATCATGATAAGTAAAATAAGCCAGACACAGAGATACAAATACTGTATTTTTCACTTTTGTATGGAATCAGAAAAGGAATAATCTATTTAAATTATAAATCACAATCAACTGCTCTCGTTTTAACACTTTAAATGGCTTCTAATAGTATATAGAGTAAAATTGCAGTTTCTCTGTAATCTCGACCTGGGCAACACATCTATCTGTCACTCATTCTACTTCAGCTCATGAGGACACTTTTATCACAGCTTCCTGCTGCTGTGGAGTGAATTCATACAAATCTCTGCAAAGGTGGCTGCTGCTTCTCAACAGCTGACTAAGATATACTTTTTAGAGATATTGTATCTGACCCAAGAGAATGTGAAGAGCAGCCAGGCCTGCTGAATCATCCAACTGTATATGCCCTTGACATCAAAGTCTATGTAAGCAATACACTAAACTCTCCCACATATGACCTGAGCAGACACATACAAAATTTATTCTCTACCACATTTCTTCACTTTGCTTTCATCATATTCTGTATTACAATGTGGATTGTCTTGCTTTCTCTTCTGAACATTCATCAGTTATCTCCTCCACTTGGATACAACCTCAGGTTGTCTTAATTTGCCCAGAACTATAATGACATGCTATACTATTAATTCATGATATAATAAACAATTTTTTTTCTTGTAAGAGGAATGTAGACAGTTTGAAAACTAGAGAGGAAAGGTCAAGTTTACCTCTAATTTTTTCAAATAAGTAAGACAAGCATTTGTAAGAAAACAGAGTCACCATACAGTAGTAAATTGCTCAGGTTCTAAGTAATAGAATCAGAAATATAAGCATCTATGTAAACATAATTACAGCAAAATTCTGAGAGTTTAGAATCTTCCAGAGAGAAATACAGTGTCTGAAGAGTTGTTCCATATTAATGGAAAGTAAAGGCAAAATATGTTAGAGTGATAAACAATGTCTATTTTAGAATATAGGGAAAAACAGTTATATAGTATTCCACACAAACTTACATGTAGGTATATATAAACTTCATGTATCACAAGCTGAGTGGCTTAAGCCACAGATATCTGTTCTCTCAGCTCCAGAGATCAACATGTCAAAGTCAAGGTACTGACAAAGCCATGCTGCCTACAAAGGTTCTACCAGTTGTCCTTGCTCTTCCAGTTGTTGGCTGACTGCTGGTTTCCAGACTATCCTGAGCAGAGCAGAGGTGTCATCACTTTCAACAAGTTAAAAGCTGAATGAGTGAAAAAGTCAATGTCTCTTCTCAGCTCACTCAAGAAAATGAAATCACAGGGAAATCTGTTAAGCCCAAAATTGATGATGAGAAGAGAAGAAAATAGAAGGTAAAAGGAGAAGAGAGGAAAGGAGGAGCGAAGATAAGGGCAGTCAGAGGAGAAGAGAGAAGACACCAAGCATCAAAACCAAGTTGAAATTTTGTGCATCTCCAACTTAATGAGAAAACTAATACACTATTATCACTATGATTGCCTTAGAGTTTTGTTGCTATGAAGTGACACCATAACCACAGAAACTCTTATAAATGAAAACACGTACTTGAGTTTGGTTTACAGTTCATGGATTTAGTCCATTATTGTCATGGCAGGAATCATGGCAGAATGCAGGTAAACATGATGCTGGTGAAATAGCTGAGAGTTCTATAGCTAGATCAGCTGACAGCAGAAAGATAGGTCAACACTAGACCTGGTTTGAGCCTCTGAAATCTCAAAGCACATCCCTAGTGACACATTTTCTCCAATAAGGCCACAGCTCCTAATAGTACCACTCTCTGTGAACATATAGGGGCCATGTTAATTCAAACTACGGCAATGATGTTATTAAACTTATATGTACTATGTACTCAAGTGGAAGAATATATTTCCTTTCTCTTTATACCTCGAGAATTCCATACATACTTATAATGTGTTTTGATCAAATCCACTTCATTCCTTTCATTACAATTTCTTCCCTACTTTCCTACCACAATTGCTTCCAAAATTCATGTGCACATCTTTATGTCCACTGAGTCTACTCAGTGCTGCTCATATGTGCATGAGTGTTAGATCATATACCAGAGCATGTGTATCTTCTTAGAGACTTCATCCCTGCAGAAAACTGACTCTCTCCCCCAGCTTTCATCAGTTGTCAATAGCTCCTCAAAAAAGGTGGAACTTCGTGACTCTATCCCGTATCTACATAGCGATTTTATCTGGTTTGATTTTACACAGGTCTTGTGTATGTAGCCACACACACTGTGAAGTTTACATAGCTATTTGTTTAGAAAACACTGTTTTGCTGCAGTTCTTCACTGCCTCTGGCTCTTAATAATCCTTCTGTATCTGCTTTCACAATAATACCTACTCTTGGGAGAAAAAAAAAAACGGTTCATGGTTCATTTAGGACTGAGCCTTCCACATTCTCTTATTCTGTCTATGCTGATAAAATATGAACTTCTGTGTTAATCAATATTCACTGCAAAATAAAATGTTTCTGGTAAGAGTTGAGAGATGTACTCATTTATGAGTAAAAGATAAATACTTAAGATGGTATTATCATTATCATTTGGTATTATATTATCATTTATGAGTAAAAGATAAATACTTAAGATGGTACTAAGTTTACTTAACAGAATAATAGCAGGAGTTTACTCTCTAGGGCATATGATCTATCTAGGTACTGATTCCTGACTCTGTTTAAGAAGTGAATTCGTCTTGTGGAGTAGCCTTAAACCAAACAAGAAAATGGTAGGATACTCTCTTAACATTTGATCCACTACTGTACCCGTGGGCATGTCTTACTAAGATGCTCTCTACTGTAGGTTGCAACATTCATATCTAACTAAGACGGTTGATTATTTTAATTCTCTCATAGTGAAAATAATATCATCTATCATTATGAAAGACACCCAGTAGTGTAGAATCTTCCAGGCTATTTCTTGATTTCTCCATGTTCTCCAAATCCACTATGGGATAACTTCAACAATAGGACTTTACCATCAAGTAATTCTATCATGATTCTTTCTTGAGAGATATTTTGCATCCTAATATTTTGTTGTTATTGTTGTTGGTGTTTGGTTTCATTTTGTTTTGTTTTTTAAATGAATGTTCCATGGACTGCTGTGAAAAGTGTTCACTCTTTAGTTTTTAGTTGACATGCTCTGAAGATAGTTGTTAGGTCCATTTTATCTAAGAAGTTATGTCCTCTATTTCTTCCTCTGTTGATTTTTATTTTTTCCTCTGGATGTCTGTCCACTGGTAAAAGTGGAATACTGAAATCACCAGGAAAGTGTTGAAGTTAGTCTTCTTCCATCTAGTTTCATATCTTTGGTGGTGAGATATGTTTCTTGAAGGTAGTAAAATGATTGGTAATATTTTTAACTTTGTCTGTTTGTCTGTGTCATTTGATAATTGGAGAATTGAGGCAATATTTGAAATATTGCTGAAAGATGTATATTGATTCCTGTCATTTTGTTGATTTGATGGTTTTTTATTTTTTTGCTTTCTTAGCATTCCTCTGTTTAATATCTAATTGAATATTGTTATTATTTATTTTTTGCTATCAGCATTTAGTTATGCTTATTCTTTTTTTTCAGTCCACAGTATCCTCTCTAGGGTTGGCTTGGTGGTCATAAATGTCTTAAAGCTGCATTTATCAAGGGACATTATTCTGGGAGTGCAACTTTTCTGAGAAGACATGCTCCTGGTGTTCATGTTATTTGTATTTTTGCCATAAGACCTGAGCATCTAACTGTAATTGATGGTTTAAAGTGTTTTATTTTAAATATTGCTATCTGCCCTGCCTTTATAGAGTGGCCATTTTGGTCTCTTTGCTGATACTTGTATTTTTGGTTATCTGCCCCATCTTTATTGAGTGGAAATTTGATCTCTGGTTGCTGATACTTGTATTTTTCAGGTTTCTAATCAGCCAAATGGTGATTGGGGTTCAGTCTTATGGCCACCCAGTGTTGAAGTATGAATATCAAACATGACACTGTGGCAGTCTAGGCTTGTGACAGCTTCTGAGCACAAGAGCAAACACCATAGAGCTGGTTCTCCGTGCTGATCTGTGGAAGGTTCACAGGATTGTAATTGGTCCTCAGGAGATTATGGGTTGGGTCACGGAGAGGATAGGGGTGCTATCTGAGGGAGATGTACAGGGCAGTCCTCAGGCATCGGGTCTGTGGCTATAGTTGTAAATGAGATTGCTATCTAGCAGGGATAGGGTAGGAATTACTACCTTGAAGCAGTATTCTGAAGTCAGAATATATGTCTTTTCAACTCTGTGCTAAGTAAGCAATGTATTGATACCAGTCATGTGTACACCACCAAAGAATTTTCATAGGAATTGATCAGCTATAACGAAAGCAAATTAGATATTTTTTAAAAAAGTAATAATAATCTAGCAAAACAAAAAAAAAAGAGGTGCATATATCACTTGAGTATGGGATTTACTATGATACTCAAGGACTTCACATGAATTAGGAAAACAAATGGATTGCTGGAAGACACCAGAAATTCCAGATACGTTTATATCTATATCTATCTATATCTATATCTATATCTATATCTATATCTACATCTATATTTAATTGACTAACTGATAATTGACAATGATAGAAAAAAACTAGGGAAAAGTCATTAAAAATTATATTGAAATATGGATATCTAAATGATAATAAATAATTTCTATTCCCATTTTATGACATACATTAAACTATGCAGAACCAGCAAGATGGATCAGAGGTTAATTCACTCATGCTCACCTAAGAGTGCCCTCCTGAATGTACATGGTGGAAAGGCTGAACCAACTTCCACCATTTGTCTTGTGACCTCCACAAGTGTTCTGTAGAATACCTTCTGCCCTACAAAATGTAATTTTTAACTTGAAATTATTCAGAGTTAAAACAGAATCCAAATATGAAGGATATAATCCTAATATGTTTAAGACAAAGCATAAAAAATATTTTTGTAAACTGAGGTTAGTGAAAGCTTTCTTAAAAAACAGAAATAATAAGAAAAGCTACAGGCCATACTCTCTCCCAAATTTAAAAATTCTTCATTAAAAGATGTCATTTAGAAAATTCACCACAAGCAACCAAGTAGAAGTATATTCATGGCCATGCAGCTAGAAGAGTTCTTATAAATAGAACACATTACATATTTTTTACAAAGGCACATGACAAAAAAAGTAAAAGATAGCATTTGGAAAAAATACTTAGTACAGTTTTCCAAAGGGAAAATAAATTAAAGCCATAAAGCATTGCCAATGGAAATGTAAAAATGTTACAATTATTTTGTAAATATGTTTAGTATTTCTAGTACGGCTAAACACACACTTGGGCCTAACAGTTATGATGCTTCCAAGTATTTATCCAAGAAAAAATGAAAACACATGCCTCCCCAAAGGACTTGTACAATAACAGTTATGGCAGCTTTTGGATGAGAGCTAAAAAACATATTCTTTTCTACTTAACATGAAAAATTCAGCTAGACAGGCTATTTTCTGGGTCATGAAACAATGCCAGATGTCCATCACTGGTAAAACAGAATAATAAATCACCTTATACTGACATAATCAAATGTTATTTTTTAATGAAATGGAACTAATTACTAATACATAGAGCAGCATGAGTGTTCTCTATCATTCTAAAATAAAATATCATAATCTTAATCTGCATAAATGGAGCCAGGGTGAGATGAAGAAATCTATAATAGGATTCAAACTGCATGGTGCCCTAGAGCAGGATTAGCTAAGTTAGTGGTGAAGAGACACCAGAGTAACTACTACCTGGCCTGGTGGGATAAGAGTGACAGAAATGGCTGCCTTGGATGAGACCTGAGAGAAACACCTAGGTAGATGAAATGTCCTATAATAATGATAACAAGGTACATGCATTTCTTAAAACTGAAGATGAGATTGGCATGTGTATATATAAATATATATCTATATATGTATGTCTGTATGTATGTATACATGTATAATTTCATCTGGGGAAAGGCAAAAGAAAAATAGAATTCCCCTTTATTCATATAGTACAACATAAATCAACTGACAACATGAAATATATTTTAAAAGGGAAAATATAATTCACTAAGTGATATCTGATAATGGTATCTAAGTTCTACTAAGTAATCCTCAGTGCTATTTTACTCCATATGTAAAACCTATACAGGGCCAGCAAGATGGCACAGAGGCAAAGCCACTTGTTATCAAGTGTGATGGCCTGAATTTGAGCCCAGAAACCTACATGGTGAAGGAGAGAGGATGATACAATGGATGCGTCTGGGTGAGTGACATAGATTCTATATCCTTACTTTGTATTTGTTTATTATAAATGTTACTGTGTGATGATTATTCTTGCAGGGAACCCATTTCTCTCACAATTTCTCTACACTTGGTACTCTTCTCATTCCTGATAATAGGATACACAGAATTTGCATTCTTCTAGAAGAATATGAGAATAAATGAATGAAATAGTACATAAATATGACATAAATACATGGCAGATGCCTACAACAGCTTTAACAGAAAAGAAGGTAGTGAGAACAGTTGAGGGACAGAGGTAAAGGATGCAGGTATAAGCAGAGTGAAGAAAGACTCACCAAGAAGGCAAGATATGAGACAAAGCCTGAAGAGTATAGAGAATGAATGAAAGTAAGTAGGTAGCAGCAGGAGCAAGACTCCCAGGATGCTGGGGCCTCTAGCATGATGGAGATGAGAGGTAGGTATGGAGGAGCACAGATCACAGGTGAACTCTAGAGGCCTGTCACACCTTTGGCTCTTAATTGTAATAAGATGTGGAACCACTGAGGGATTTTAAACAGAGTAGTGGCTTAGTCTTATTTACATTTTAATAGAATTGCTCTGACTCCCGTGTTGAGCATAAATTTAAGAAGTCTAAGGTGAGAGTAGGAAGAACACTAAGATAAGAGAGAAACTAGATAAGAGAATGTTGGATTGGACTACTGCCATAGCTTGATGTATGAGAAATCATCAGATTTGCAGCACGTTCTGAAGTCAAAGTTGCAAATTATTTCAGAGCTATCAGAGGAGGAAACAGAAATAAGGCAAAGATTTCAGAATTATTTTGCAGAAATAGGAAGAGGACAAGAAGGAGACCCTTGAGGAGGCAGAACTCAGCAGAATAGGAGAAAATCCTGGGAGTTCTAAACAAAGGGTCCTCTGCAGATTGGGGATCTAATCTGACAGGCAGTGAAGTGTTCCGTTTCTTACAATCAGATTTCTTCAAGATGCACCAAGCTTTATTGCCTCACATAAAAACATGTTTCCCCAGGGAGTAGCAATGGTAAATTTAGGATGAAACAAAGAAAAAAGAAATCGCATCTCTGTGCAACAGAAAGTGAGAAAAAGGCAGAAGGGTCTCATGCCTGAACTACCATGATCTCTTGTCCTTAATGCAGTTCAAATCCTGCGTAGATGAAAAGAAAGACGTTAGGTAAAAGGCAATTAGCACAGTACAGACAGATGTGGAAACAAAGAGTATATTGTGGAGAGGATTCAGAAGATGAACAACTTGGAAAGTTAAATAGTAAGTCTGTGCATGTGATCATAAAAGTTTTGTTGCATCTACGAGGCCTTTGCCTCTGCTTCATCATCCTAAGACTAATTATTCATGAACAATACTGAAAACTTAGCTATTGAGAGCAGAGTGAGGTTTGGTTACCTGCTACAGGCTGGAGAACAGCTCAATCCCTCAACATTCCATCAGAGTCGAAGCTAATTTCACAGCCATTGCTAATACTTATTATATATTCATATTTAACTACTTTACCTATAATCCCCAAACTGTGTCTCTACTGCGAAATTTATATATCAGGTGCTGGCAGCAGCTAGGGATGTTAAGCATGGCCAGTCACAATCCATAATACTCTGAATTTAAAACATCTGAAACTAATTTAATGGTTATGTCTAGCATTAGATTTTAAGTGCAGAAATAAACTGTTATTGCTCTCCCAACTGATGGAACATGTAATACAATTACCACTGTACATTCTGATGTCAAAATGATTCATTGGATACTATATATAAAACTTTGTTTAGAAGAGAACAGCCAGTGTCAAATATTTTAAACAAAAATTTAAACCCAAGGTCATCAGAGTGCTTCAAGAAACCTTTTAGAATTAATTGAAATGCAGGCACCTTCTCTAAAATGATCTGAGGTTTTTACCCAAATATACAAGTTGTCTGGAAGCACAACTTAACACCATGCTGACTGAGTGATTATACAATTTTCTTTGACAGCTGGAGCTCAGGGATGCACCAAGCAAGACATGCACATAGCCAAGCCTGGGCTGACAGGTACAGAATTAAAACTGGACACAGTTGAGGCAGCTTTCCTTTATGTGTTTTGATAATGGAGCCCAGAGGTATAAAACCCATTGAGAACCCACCAAATGCTATGCTCTGGACTACAGCAATTTACATACTTCATCTCCTACAATTTCAAACTAGAACTCAAAAGAATAAAGGATTTCTCACAGCTCTAGAATGAAATGTATTCAACTCTCCAACTCCAAGGTTTCCTCCTGGCAAAGTATATTTATGGTTATGTACAAATGAGTTACCTAATTCCTTAAAAAGTTTGGTGGTATACACTTACATCTCAGTGTGTAAGAAGTAGCAAATGCATCTCTGACATTCTACCCTAAGTTTTAGAAGATGTAGTCTAACTGTGAACCAGTGCTCATCCAAATCATAAATGGTTTCATTAACCTCCAGAACTCTGTCACTTCCTTTGATGGGTGTGGTGTGTCTAAAGGAAGACAAATATTCAGTCTTTTCCACCTGGTACAGTGTTAAGCATCAAGTTATTCTTGCACATATTAACCCAATTCTATTCTTCTCCTATCATTAAGGAGAAGGTGATATGTGTTTCAGGGATAACACTGAGTAAGGCTGATGAGGTGATTTTATCTACAGGTTACAGAACTATTTAGATGTTAGTGGAATTAAATTTTATGTTTGCCTGATCCAAAGAATTTATTTTTCCTAGAATATATTCAGGATATATTTACTGTCCCCTCCATATTCCTGGGAGGGAAAAACTTTTAGATCGAATCTGAGGCAGTAGGAAACCTCCCAATACCCATGCTGTAGACAAATGCTTCTTTTGGTTCCTACTTACAGTGAAAAATACACACTATATCACTTGAAGACTCCATTTTTCGCTATGAACTTTAACTGCTATGCCTATCTCTTTACTGCAGAATTCTGTTATCGAGTAATTTCCCCTGAACATCTTCCCTGATGAATACACTGTGAATGACTAAGGTTAGAGAAGAAGAAAACAACCCACCAAAGAAGGTGTTTACAATTTTATAATAGGAAGGTTAAATGTGTCCAATTTTAAATATTACATGTGTGTTTTTTATCAAGAATACACTAGAATATATACTAACTATTCTTTTATCAAAAGGAAATTCTGAAATTCTAGAATGTATTAAAGAGCCTACTTCATATGTCACAAGGGTAAATTTTTGTTAGAAGATTTTCTTTATCTTAATAAGATTCTCTGTAGTTCTCAGTATGGTCTCTTTCAATGCACATCCATCAAAATAAAAAGTGTAGGTGTCCACATACAGTTAATCTCCAATGATTGTCAAATGCACTCTAATTGATTTAGTGCACATTAAAATTCTATTTTGAAATATAAAACACTCCAACAAGTAATAAATAAATGAACAGCCATCTAACACAACCAGAAAAACCACATTGATTATAAATTATTCAAAATGAAATAGTGTCTCAGCAAAAATCTTTAGATCATCCCTAAGAATTAGAAAAATAAGAAAGAAGAAAAATCAAGGTTTCCAGTGGATTTGTCATGGTTGGACTGGTACAATGCTAATATATAGTATATTTGGGATGAGCCTTGATACACTTAAATACATGTTTATTCTTTTATGTTAAAAATCCCAATGTGTTGCAATTGTTTAACTCTTTAATATTTAACTTTCCCTCCTCCTTTCCTATTCTACTCCTGTCTCTTCTCATCTTTGATAGACAGATAAGTGATGGTGGGATAGTTATATTATAGATAGATAGATAGATAGATAGATAGATAGATAGATAGATAGATGAGTAGATGGATGGATTGACAGATAGATTTGGTAAGTAGATGACAGATGACATACAGGTAGATAAATAATAGATGATCAATAGATAGATGATAGATAGATAGATAGATAGATAGATAGATAGATAGATAGATAGATATACATGATACAGATGATAGGTAGATAGAGAGATGACAGAGGATGGATAGATAGATAGATAGATAGATAGATAGATAGATAGATATGATGGATGATAGAGATGATAGATAATTAAATAGATTATAGAGATGATAGATACATGATAGATATTATAGATAGATGATAGATAAATAGATAGAGATAGATGATAGATGATAGATAGATAGATAGATAGATGATAGAAAGTGAAAAAGAAAAAGAAAGAAAGAAAGAAAGAAAGAAAGAAAGAAAGAAAGAAAGAAAGGAAGAAAGAAAGAAAGAAGGAAAGTTTCCTCAGACACACAGAGAGATACATGCTAGAGTTATAGACAGAAACATTTTGAATGGATGGATGGATTAAAGAAGACCAAAATTCTGGAAATACTGTACCTCTGCCATATGTGAATATGCTAGATAATATGTCATAAACCTGTTGGCTGGATCCAGTGGAGTAGAATGGGTTTTATGCTACCTATACCGTAAGTTCTTTGACTACAGTTTTTACCATTTTATGAAATGTACAGGTTTATGTTAAAAAGTAATAAAGCCAGACAGTGGTCAATCTTGTCAATAGAGTGAGTTCTAGGACAGCCAATGCTACATACAGATACCCTGTCTCAAATGCCCTGTCTCAAATAATGAAAATAAGTCATACTCTTATATGATTGGCATTATAATTTTGCCCAATCAATGTAAATACGGATCTCTTTATTGGGAAACTTCACTTTACCACATGTCCTTTGAGTGAATTAACCACCCCTATCCAGAGATTTTTATATGTCTGGGCCCTAAGATGGTTGGTTGGAGTTATTGGAGCAGGAATAAATGGTTAACTCAATTTCTGTCATACAATACAACAAAAATCTTACTGGAAAATGTAAGAAAGAAGTGTTCCTACTCTTCTGCAAAGTTTATAGAAAGATTGTTCTACTTTTTTGTGTTGACAAGGGAAGTATGAGTCAAGTTGGCACTATCAAACCAGAGTGGAAAGACAGACTCTGAAGCTCTATAATAGACCAAGATCAAGGACAGTATTTACTTTTTCATCTCCTATTTGTGTAGACCTATTAAAAATGGCAGTTTTTACATAGAACTAAATCCATTCAAAATGACATTCTCATTTTAACCCAAAAATACTTATTGCTTGCTTTTAAAGAAAAAACAAAATTTATGAAAAATAAAAAATTCATGGGTCTAGACTATATCCACACAGTAAAAGAAGAACCTAGTATTGTTCAGATTTGGTCAAGTTCACATTGGAAAAAAAAATATGGCTGCCTGTAGAAGAAGCTATTACTAATCGATATATTATATAGTCTGATTAGTTGTCAGCAGTGCTATAACAGTCCTTTGACAAAAGATTATTAATATAGATTTATATATCTGTAAGTAGGGTCTTCATGACTCTCTGAGTGTGGAAGGAGCGACTGTTGGCGCTTCTGCCGTGATTTTACAAGAACTCTGAAAAATTGGCTTTAAAAACAAAGAGGGGGAACGGTACCCCCTCAGAAGGAGTCCCCCTGAAATACTATCCATCATGCCTTGTTCACTTTTATCTCTCTAAAGCTGAAAGCTCATGGCAAATCTGCTGCTGACTGCCTCTGGCACCATCAAGACCAACAAAACTTTGCCACAGATATGGGGAAGGACCCTCTTACCCTTAAAGGGAATGGCCCAGATCCAGTTTCCTTATGGGGCCGAGGACTGATATGCCTGTGCGATACCACAGAAGGCACAGATAACCAGCTACCAAAAAGATTAATGAAAAAAAAAATAGATACCCCCAAAAAGCCAGGCCCAACCATAAATACGATGAATAACAATTTACATCCAGGGAAGAGAAATCTCCCTGAGAATCCCCTTCTTTTTCCTTTCCAGGCAAAATTGAATCACCCGTGATGTCTGCGGTGAGAAGTTCTAATCCAGATGCTGGCCTCCGAACTTATACTACTCAGACCTTTGAAGGGCCACTGACAAGAACATCAAACAGCTAGAGATTGACATCACTAATCTGAAGAAATCCCTCGTTTCGCTGTCTGAAGAGACCTCCTAAAATCTCAAAGATCCTTATTGGACTTGATTTACTCTAGTACAATAGAAAAGGCTGTATACAGCTCTTGACTGTGTACAACCCTCAAAGAAGAAGGTTGCCTTTACATAGACAAGACAAGGAGGGTTAAAGAGAGCATGAAATAGGTAGTGAAGGCCCTAAGAAAAATCAGAGAGAGAAAGAGAGATGAACGCTGGTACAAGAATTGGTTTGCAGCCTCTCCAAGGTTGTCAACCCTATTTCCTTCCATCTTGGGACCATTATTTGGGTTCTTTTTGCTTATTTCTGCTGGTCCCTGGCCCTCAAATAGGCGGATTAACTCTATGATACAACAGATAAATAATTTGGTAGCAAAACCTACTCAGATATATTATCATAAGTTAGCTATGGAGGACCACGAGACTCAAGATGAGGTTGTTACTTTATACAGGGTGTTTCCAAAACCCATCTCCACCCAACCTAAAAGGGGGGTCTTCTGACCCTAGACCAAGCAGAGAGGGGCCACCCAGAACCCCCTCTGACAGGCGATCTGAATTCTTGCTTAGGCTGCGAGGCTAAGCACTGCAAGGGAATATAAATAAAAGATAAAAATATCTCTCTGGGTTCCCTGAGGGACAAACCTGACTGCATAGGGGTTGATGTCAAAAGTATCCCCTGTCCAGAAAAAAGACATCGGGACGGGTATGGCCCACATGCCTCACTGAACAACGACAAGGGGACTAGAGCCATTACAAGGTCCCCTTCAAATACTGGAGGTCAGGCCTCTATCCCCGCCTTTGCAAGTTTAGAATTGCCACAGCCCTTCTATACTTAGAGAAGGGAGGAGATGTCAGGGGCAGCCCTGCTTACACACTGTAGGCCTAAAATCAGCCATAGGCCTAAAATCAGCAATAGGCCTGTCATACATGTATACTAACACCAAGTCTTGGGTCTCAGTGGAAAAACATTGAAACAGATGGCTATAAGCTAATGTCAACAGGCAGCTTTTGTGGAAATTTATAAGCCTGAGTAGTCATAGACCTTGTAAATAGGCAGCCTTGGCAGACAATACCAACTTAGATAAGGACAAGCGAGTCATAGGCAGAGTCATAGTGAATTGTCCCCTGAACCTTCACCTAGCCGATACCCGGTTCTGAAGATATCTGTATTCCCCCTGAACACCCACACTCCAGTGTCATTCCCTTCCCCACATCCTGCCTTTCTGTGTTTATAACCCCTGTGTGAATTAATTATGATTTGAGAAAAAAATTTTAAAAAAACTCCTTATCCAAACTAACTAAAAGACAGAGTGTAATATCCAAGTTAAAAAAATAAAAAAAGAAAGTTAGACACAACAGACACCAAGGAAATCCAGGGATCATGAGGACATATTTCAGGAATCTATATTCCATCAAGTGGAAAACCTAAAAGAAATGGATGATTTTCTTGTTAGGTGCTAACTACCAAAAGTAAGTTAAGAGTAGAAAAAAATTAAATAGACAGATATATAGACTTATAAAAACTAACAAAATAAAAATAAAAGCAGCCATTAAAAGGTAACCTATTTGAAATAAGTAAACTATCTTTTTTTGCCAGATCCATTATTTATTTTTTTAATTGGATAATTTATGTATTTACCTTTCAATGTTGTCCCATCTCCAATTCTCCCCCCAAACCACTTGTCCCATACCCGCTCCTCCTATTTTTGTGAGAGTGTGCTCTAAACATCCCCCCAGTCCCATCTCCCTGCTCTCAAATTCTCCAACACTAGGGAACCCAAATTTTCGGGGACCATGGCCCTCCACTTCCACTGATGCCTGACAAGGCCACCCTCAATTACCTATACAGGTGGAGACATGAGTCCCTCCCTTTGTGCTCTCAGGCTATAGGTTTAGACCTTGGGAGCTCTGGTTGAATCTTTGGATACTCCTTCTAAAAAGGACCAAAGCACTCACACTTTGGTCTTCCTTCTTCTTCTTGAGTTTCATATCAGCCATAGGCCTAAAATCAGCAATATGCCTGTCATACATACATGCTAACACAAAGTCTTGAGTCTCTGTGGAAAAATTTTGAAACAGATGGCTATCAGCTATTGTAAACAGGCAGCTTTTGTGGAAATTTACCAGCCTGAGTAGTCATAGACCTTGTAAATAGGTAGCCTTGGCAGATAGTACCAACTTAGATTGAATCATAGGCAGTCATAGTTACCTATTTCCTGAACCTTCACCCAGCTGATACCCTGTTCTGAAAGATATCTGTACTCCCCCGAACATCCTCTTCCCCACGTCCTGCCTTTTTTGTGTTTATAACCCCTGTGTGAATAAGCAAAAATTACAATTTGATTAAAAATAAATAAATAAATAAATAAATAAAATGAAAGAAAATAAATATGGCTGCCTAAATTCTACTGGCTTGTGACAACACAAGATTACTTCTCATTTATATTGCATGTTCATTTAGGTTTTCTCTGTGTTTACCTCATTCTGGGAGTATCCTCAAAGCAAAAAGAAGAAAATCTCACAACTACTCTTAAAGTTGTATATATATGTTCTATGAAGATATTCTCCTTGAATTACACTGGGCAGAGTAAATAATGTAAGCAAGCTTGATGTCACAGGAATAGTTAAGGAGGTCTAGTGAATAATTGAAAATTATATTAGATGATTTCATGTGCCCTACCAAATGTTACTATCCAACAAAAGACACATCTAAACGAAATGTCCTAAAAATGTCAAATAATGAAACTAAAAAGAAAATGGAGAAATGTCTTTCTACAGCTGAAACACAGTAACTGATGGGCTAGGATTTTATCCTAGTAAAACTATCCATCAATGCCAAATGTTACTATGATGTCATATAGGCTAATGAATTTGTCTTAACTCATAGAATTAGAATGTTATTCTTTGTGAAGTTTGACATCATTGTTTTTAACTGATATACTTTTATTTATCCATTTTTCTATAAATGAACTGAGACTATAAATTACATATTGTAAATATTGCTACACTGAACACAGAAAGGGAGATAATGGCAATATGCTCTTTCCAATTTATTTCAATAGAAAGAATTGCTATGACTGTATTTCTATAAGGAATCTAGAACTCTCAGTGTTATAGAAACATGGAAAGGAGGGTTAGTTAACAGGATTTAGGATTAGAGAAAGGGAATGACTAAAGAGATAATGTTTCAATTATGCAACATAAAATATATCATACAGATCAACTGTCTATTTTCTATAGTTAATAGTATTCAAATTTTCATTAAGATCTATTTATATGCTTACTTGGCACAAAAAAAAATCTTGTCAAATGTGAAAAATGGACAAAGAATTTTGGAGATGCTGGATATGTTTATGGAGTGGAAGGTACAGATGGTTTTATGGGTGCATATTCTCCCAAACTCATCAAGTTGTCTGCATTAAATGTGTACAGCTTTACAAATGTCAATAATGACTGTAAAATATTGTTTTCAGAGTTCATCAGGAATATAGGTGGATGAATTATATTGATAGAACAGTAGCCTAGTTATTTATTGACCAATTCTTCCACAAACACCTATGAACACTAAACAAAATGAGAATCGAAAACATTGCTTGGAGTCATGCCAAGCCTTCAAATCAAAAGCCAATAAAATCCCAAAGCCTCTCTCCCCTAAGGTTCATATCACTTTTGCTCATACTTGTGGAGCTTATGAGAGAGGTACTAACAAGCACCCACTTAAAACATGTTCATATTAGTGCAGGAAATATGACAGCAGCCAAAACATAAATCATCAGATGCATCATGCTTGAAAGCCTCAAGACATCTCCAGGAGAAATGTATGTAGTAGTTCACTCTCCAAAGTCCTTAGAACAACATATTTTTCCCACATTAAATGCCTGCTAACAACTTAGAAACTAGACCTAGAGTTAAAAACATGAATTTGAAGAGAATTTCTTGGTAGCATAACAATGCTAATGCAATAAAGTGAATGAAAATCAACATAAAACAATCAGTGTAATATTAACAGGAATAAAATAGAATGTAGACAAAAGAGTTAGGTTCACATTACAACTCTACTTAAATGTTACCAATTTCATAAATACATTTAAGAATATCATTATATTAAAACATCAGTAAAACTGTTAAATATATTGTTAGGCTTTATTAATGAACAATACCTACAACTTCCTCCTTTCTAGGGTGTATGCCCCATTTTAAACATTGGGAAGCTTTTACACCATACCCCAGAAATATGAGAAAGATCAAAAATCTAAACTAAGATAAGAATAGCTAATAATATATCAAATAAACATATTTTGTATAGACAAAGTCTTTTAAAATTATACCAGATATTTTTGTTTACACACCAGGAGTTGAGTCTGTGCTGATTATAAACTGTGTGAGAAGCAAAACTAATTTAATAATTAGAAAAAGTTATAAATTCTGGAACATCTTTATGTATAATTCAAATAACTTATATGATGAATATTTCCTCTATTCTTTAGAAAATTACAATGGCATCATGTATCTTAATAATAAAGTATGTAAATTAGGAGATAGATCATGAGCTCTGAAACCAAACTCATTTCTCTGCTTGCTCTCACAATACTTTAGGTACTGAGGTTAGGCAACTGCATTGCCTCTGTTTTTCCCATGTGGAGCAAGAATGGTAACAGTACCTGCACTGCTAGGATATGATAGGAATTAATACGATGCATATATAATACATTTTAACATTTGTAAAAATATGAGGCAATCAGCATTAATAAAGTTAGCATTCCTTAAAGTATTGAAGAAAAGTATATCTAAAATAGCACTATTTCCTAACTTTCCTAGTAATAAGATAGTGCTCTTTTGACATTGCCCAAATTATAGTGTTTCCCTTTAGTAAACATTTCTAGGCTTATACTAATAAATAATGTTAACATTTTTTTTGAGTATTTAAAACTTGACAGTTTTCCTGTACACATTTCTATTTTATTTCTCATCCCACCTCTAAGGATGCTTGTTATTTTGCAGATAATCAAATAAAGGATAAAAGATTAATTTAGCCAAAGTCACAAAGCTACCAAGCTGAGTAAAGCCAATAATCCCTTAGCACATTGTGACAGCTTAAGTTTTCCAAATTTGACCACAGGAATATATCACATGACATGTAATCAACAATATGATTTGATGAGTTTCTTTTTATACATGAACTTGGGTAGGTCAATTTAAACCTAGAGGCAGTGGCACAGTGATGCCTATTACTTGTAAAATGGAGTTTGCCAGATAACATGGCTGCTGATTGGTTCTCTTGAGAGCTTTATTTAGGGAAGTCTGCTACCATGTAAGAACTTGGAATGCTCTGAAACTCTTCCAGAGAGGTTATGGCAGTATCCTGACCTCCCCAGTGAACCGATCTTGTTAGCAACATCTGTCAAGGCCCCAAAGTAAAAATAAAGCCAACTTGGAGACTTTAGAGGAATTGGTCAATCATGAGTGCCATAGGTTGAGCAGCCAGCATACAGTACAGAAGAATTATATAGCTGAACTCTGCATGCCTTTCTCAACTACAGTGAACAAGATGGGATAAATGCTTGATGTTTCAAGTCCCTTGGTGTGAAGGTGGTTGCTATGCAACAATAGTAAGTGAAACACACATGAATAAATAGGTTTTACTGCACAGTCCTACAGTGTTAGAGTTTGCTTTTATGACACAATTCTGGGTATTGTTCATATGTGAATTCCCAGTCCTTTCTAACTAAAATCAAATCTGAATTCTTTATTGAAAACTTAATATTCAGCTATCTTCCTAGATAACTGACTCATTCCAAAAGTTCTTCACTTTTATGTCATCCTACCAAGGAGTAGAAAGTTCACCTCTGAAGCAATCAAATGTTAACAAAAGATAGCAATCCAGTTCTAAATGCAAATCGGGCTACTATGTTTGCCCTAACAAATAAGGAGCATTTAAGTGAGAACAAGTTTTCCTGCTTTCTGAAATAAGTTTTCCAGTTGAGTTTACTGTGGTAAGCTTGCCAGAATGCAAATGAAGAAAGTCAGTTTCTACTGTGGATTTTAATGGTGGAATTTTTCTGGAGAGTTTTACTGGGAAAACTTTGAGATATAAAGATAAGACTGAGAAATTCAAAATAGTTTCTTTTCCAATAAAAGTGTAACTGTTTAAATTCTACTCCCTTTTTGGTGTCTTAATTTCTTAGTATAAATGAGGGGATTAGCAATAAAATATTCTTTGTTTCATGTAGAAGAGAATGAATGTTTATTCACCATTTAGCTCAAGAGGAAAAGCAAAGGTCAAAGAAGAAAAGTTAAGATCAAAGCACTTTTTGAGTAAAAGTCTATCATCTGTTAAAAAAAATCCCACACTTTACAAACTAGAAAAACATTTAAATCAGAAATACTTTATAGTAATAGATTGTTTTATGTGAAATTCACAGTACTGCATAATTATAAACTCTACTATAATTTTTATCTGGGGTTTATGCATTGAAACCTCTTCCTTTTAGCCATTTGTTTATATAGAACAAGAAAACGATGCTATTTCTTTCTACATTCCTACCTCACCTTGAACTAAAAGCCTCTGAGAACTATGTATCATTTTAATATAAAAATGAAAAATAGGACCAACAGAACTGTGGAAACACATAAAGAAAATGTTCCATTACTATTCCCTCGAATAGCTTATTATAAGCCTAAGAATTATGAACTTGGTCTTAAAGCACCTGTCGAGGGATTTGAGAGACAGAAATTACTCTTGAGAATACTGTAGATTTAGGATTTGGAGATCTATTTGCAGGAAACACAAATGACTCCTCTTCCAACAAAGAGGAACAATGAGACTCTTACAACTAACTGGGGTGTTAATCATCTCTACCTTGCACCATAATCCATATTATGAACCATAGCATGAATATAAAAACTTTTCAAAAAAGAAAACTCATACATACCATAAAAATGCCCATCCCACCAAAAGCAATCTACAGATAGAATGGTATCACCATCAATACTCAACACAGTGACAATTCTCATATGGACACACACAAACACACACACACACACACTAGCTAAAATAACCCCAAATAATAAAAGATCTGAAGGAGATATCACTATACCCACTATCCTCAATTTCAAGTTGTACTACAGAACTATAGTAATAAAAACCACATGATATTAGCACAAACATAGACTCATTTAATGGTGGAATCAAACCAAATACCCTGACATAAGTCTACATACCTATGAATCCACATACAACTGAGTTTTGATAAAGAAACTGGAAATACACAGTAGAAAAAAGTATCTTTAACAAATGGTGCTGCTCAAACTGGGTGGCTGCATGTTGAAGAATCCAAAAGATCCATACTTATCACCCTGGACAAAATGCAAATACAAGTGGATCAAAGACCTGAACATAAATTAGGTACACTGAACCAAATAGAATGGAAAGTGAGGAATAGCCAGGAACTTATTGGCACAAGAAAAGACATTATGAACAGAGCACAGTTAGCACAGACACTAAGATCAACAATTAGTAAATGGGACCTCATGAAACTTGGAAGCTTCTACATGACAAAGAACACCATTATTTAGACAATAAATATTTAGACATCATGGCAGTCTACAGGATGGCAAAAAAATCTTTTACCAACTATATATCAAATAGAGGTCTAGTATACAAAATATATAAAGAACTCAAGAAATTAGATAGCAAAAAAAAAAAACAAATCCAACTAAAATGGGGTACAGATCTAAATGAAGATTTCTCAATAGAGAAAACTCAAATGGCTGAGAAACACTTAAATGTTCATTATCCTTTGTCATCCAAGAAATGAGGACCAAAGATACTTTGAGACTTCATTTTGTATCCTTTAGAATTGATATGATCAATGAAATAACTGGCTTCTCATGCTGTCAAGGATGTGCAATAAGGTGAACACTTCCGTTGCTGGTGGAACTGAAAGGTTGTATACCCACTATGACAATCAATGTGGCGACTCCTCAGGAAGATGGGAGTCTACCTCAAGACTCAGTTTTACCACTCTTTGGCATGTACTGAAAAGACACTTCATTCTACCACAAGGACATATGATCAACCATATTCACTGCTTCTCTACCTATAAAACCAGAAACTGGAAACAACCTACTTGTCCCTCAACAGAAGAGTAGATTTAGAAAGTGGCACATTCATGCAATAGAGTATTTCACAGCTGCTAATAAAAAATGCATCATGAAATTTGCAGGTAAATGGATGAAACTAGGAAGAGAAAAATTCTGAGTTAGATATCGCTAGTACCCAGAAAGACAAACATGGTAATTTGTTTATATGTGGATATTAGCTGTTAAGAAAATGATAACCAAAATACAGCCCAGAGAACCACAGAGGATATGCATAGAGTAATTGACTAGAGGGTACAGTTCTGGAAATCAGTCTGGTGGTTCCTCAGAAAATTGGACATAGCATTACCTGAGGACCTAGCTATACCACTCCTGGGCATATCCCCAAAAGATGTTCCAACATATAACAAGGACACATGCTCCACTATGTCGTAGCAGCCTTATTTATAATAGCCAGAAGCTAGAAAAAACCCAGATGTCCTTCAACAGAGAAATTGATATAGAAAATGTGGTACATTTACACAATGGAGTATTACTCACCTATTAAAAACAATGACTTCATGAAATTCTTAGGCAAATGGATGGAACTAGAAAATATCATCCTGAGCGAGTTAACCCAATCCCAAAAGAAGACACATAGTATGCACTTGCTGATAAGTAGATATTAGCTCAAAAGCTTGGAATATCCAAGATACAATTCACAGACCACATGAAGCTTAAGAAGAAGTAAGACCAAAGTAAGAGTGCTTTGGTCCTTCTTAGAAAGGGGAACAAAATACTCATGGGAGCAAAAACAGAGACAAAGTGTGGAGCAGAGACTGAAGGAAAGGCCATCCAGAGACTGCTCCACATGGGAATCCATCCCATTCACAATTGCCAAACTCAGACACTATTGTGGATGCCAAAAAGTGAATGCTGACAGGGGCCTGAAATAGCTGTCTCCTGAGAGGCTCTGCCAGAGCCTGGCCAATATAGATGCAGATGCACGCAGACAACCATTGGACTGAGCACAGGATCCTCGATGAAGGAGTTAGAGAAAGGACTGAAGGAACTGAAGGGGTTTGCAAACCCATAGGAAGAACAACAATATCAACCAAACAGACACCCCAGAGTTCCCAGGGACTAAACCACCAACAAGGAGTACACATGGAGGAACCAATGGCTCCAGCATCATATGTAGCAGAGGATGGCCTTGTAGAACATGAATGGGAGGAGAGGCCTTTGGTCCTGTTGAGGCTCGATGCCCCACTGTAGGGAAATGTGAGGGCGGCGAAGTGGAGATGGGTGGGTGGGGAAACACCCTCATAGAAGCAGGGGGGAATGGGTTAGGGGGTTTCCATGGGGGAAGCCTGGAAAGGGAATATCATTTGAAATGTAAATAAAGAAAATATCCAAGAAAAAATAAAACGGAAATACAACAGATATTATAAATGGTTGAGAGTGCTGGAAAAAGATAAGGTGGTGAAAGAAAGGCGAGAGGGAAGTAAGGAAGGGAATATGGGGAAAGACAACTAAAATGAAGGGCCATCTGAGGGTAGTATGAAAACCTAGTAAAGTCAAAGCTTCCTAAAATTTATACATATATGAAAGAGATCTAATTAAAATTTCCAAATAATGAAGGAGACAGAGACCTCACTGTCCATCTCTTGTCATGAAATGAAACACCAGTACTGAGACTGAGTTATATCTAATTGAATTTTTAGACAAAAAGGCTGAAAATCCTCATAGGAAACCAAGCTATTGCAAAGACAAATGGGTTATTCTTCATAAAGAAACAGTAAGGCCCATTGCTGAAGACAACACCTACACAACTCATTGAACATGAAGAAGTCGAGCTGGTGCCTACATAGAGATTTTTTCCCCTATATTCTAATTTCTTTGGTAAAGCATGGTACTCAGCATTCTGCACACTACCAAAAGATAAACATAAACACCAAACCACCCAGAAATCCTTTGATCTACAACACTGTCTTCCCTGCAAGTTACAGGAGGGCAAGGGTGGCATAAATCTTGTGAGAGTTTATCAATATCTGGTTTGACTTAAAGTCCATTCCACAAGATAAAATCCATACCCAACATTACTTGTGTATGGATCAAGAACCAGAGACTAGATAACCAAAGGACCTAGAATGAAATCAAATATTTCAGATCTAAAAAACAAACAAACAAATGATTCTTAATGGCATTCTGCTATACTCATAGATAAGTTTCTTGCTCAGCCACCATCAGTGATCAGAGAAGCTTTCTCCTAAGGCAGATGGGAACAAATACAGAGACCCACAACCAGACATCATGACGAGATTAGCCTATCACAACCATCGGGTTTGGTGACTCTAGATAACCTTGGTCTGATCACATATCCCAGTGTCTTCGAGAACCCATTCCAAAGTCTGCCCTATCATCTTTCAATGGTAGTTGACTTGGCTACCACTGGAATCAGGCTTCAATTCTGGAGAGGGAGCCTGAGAAATAGCTATGCAACCATGCAAATTAACCACTTCTAAACTGGGAGGTAATAACGAAAAATAACAACTTTGAAGGCCCTGCAATTGTAATAAGTCAACTTTAAATCCTTTAACAAGGATCCATTGGAGGGAAATTCTGGTCCCAGCAATCACAGTAAACAGCCCTAAATGGGATGTTTCCATCAAATCCCTTCCCTCAGGCCTTAGAGAACCCTATGGAAGAGGAGACAGAACAAATGTAAGGGCAAGTGGGCATGGGAAATAAGACCCTGTAAATTAGTTGAGCAAAGCTCACTAGAATTCACAGAGACTGAAGCAGCACGAACAGGGTCTGCAAAAGTCTGCACCAGGTTCTCTGTGTATTTATAATGGCTTTCAGTTTCGTGTCTATAGAATTCCTAAGGATGTAAACAAGTGGGTTCCTGAATCTTGTGCCTTTTCTTGGGCTCTTTTGCTTCTGTTTTGTCTAATTCTAATGTGAAAGTTCTTTTATCTTATTATACTTTCTTTGGTTACATTCCCTTATTATCCTTTAGGAGCCTGCTCTTTTCTAAGGAGAGACAGAAAGGGAGTGGATCCAAGCGGGAAAGATGAAGGGGAGAAACTGGGGGGAAAAACTATAATCAGGAAATATATGCAAGAAAATCACGTTTTAAGTAAAAGAAAACATTAAAATAAAATTTTTAAAGAAGAGAAACGAGAATGATAGCAGGTAAATAGGCCGACATAACATCAGAGATGGATAGCAGATGGAAAAGAAGTAACTGACAGAGCAGCAGGAAGTGAAAACATCCTCTTACAAAAGAGCCCAATAGTAAGAAACCAATTTCCATCACTAAGCACAGTGGTAGGGAGAAAAGCAACCAGGCTATGTAAAAATGAATGCTGACATTCATTCGGGTGGGGATTAAATCTGACTGGTTAAAGACAGCTCATTTGTTAACACCTCTAGTCCTGAAAAGGGAAAGGTTACTCTGTAAAGATGATGAACATGAGACTCTTAGGACTCAGAAAAAAAACAAAGACACAAAGACCTAGATGAGGGGTGTGAGGAGTAGAGAACATCCTTCATGACTGTGTGTTCTTGATAACAATGTGGCCATGTCAAGGAGACAAAAGCCTCAGATACACGGAAATAGCAAGGTCTCCTATAGAGCAGTCTTGGGGAATGCAAATGCCCTCTCTTGGGCAGAGGGCAGATGTTGACAGTGTGTGCAGAAAGTATCAACCCCAGTTTATTCCGGGATGCTGCAGCCTGGGACTATTCCTCCACATAGACCCCCTACCAAGATTAGCTAACCCACCTCCTTGCTCAGCTGCATATAATAAGCCAACCCTCTTGTTCAGCAGTATATAAAAAATGCACTGAGTTTCCAGGCTGCTGGTGGGTCTCCAATAGAGTACATCACCCACCTGATCTCAGCTTTTCTGTACCTGTCAGTCAAGCCAGTCTTGTGGGAGTGGGGTGCTAATCATATTATGCCTTATTTCTAAACTAAAACTGGCCTTGGCTTATATATATGAAATCTAAAAGCTATAAGGCAACAGTTAGAGATGCAGATAAAGTTATTAAGCACAAACTTGAGTTGCCTTCTACAGTGCCTCCTACTCTCTTCATTTTTCCTCTTAGAAGTTTACATTGACGCAGCAAACACTGTAGTTGTGTTAGGGCATTCCCTTGTTTGAACTCAATGGATTATAGACCTAAGTCACAGGTACAGAACACCTAAATCACTGTTGACCAAATCAACAGAGACCATAACCCAACCAAGGTACTACAGAACACTGACCATGTCAATACTACTAGGTAGATGTTCCCATAAAATGCCTAGAGATCCACTTTTAGACATCTTTTTATCAGCAATGCCTGCATTCCTAATATGCATTCAGATTGATAGGGTCCTCCTGGCTTAAAAGTAACAAAATTAAGGATGCTAAACATTTATTATTATTATTATTATTATTATTATTATTATTATTAAATCTTTTTTTACAGTCCAGTAGTTATCCCCCTCTGGGTCCACCCTCTGACAGTTCCTAATCCATTCTTCTTCCCCCTCTCCACCCCCTGTCTACAAGAGGATGTCCCCACTCCCCCACCTCACCAGACCTCCCCACTCCCCGGAGCCTCAGTATCTCGAGGATTAGGTGCTTCTTTTCTCACTGAGGCCAGACCAGGAAGTCCACTGCTGTATATGTGTTGGGGGGCCTCATATCACCTAGTGTATTCTGCCTAGTTGGTGGCTCATTGTCTGAGAGATCTTGGGGTTCCAGGTTAGTTGAGACTGCTGTTTTTCCTATGGAGTCACTCTCCTCCTCAGCTTCTTCCAGCCTTTTCCTAATTCAACCACAGATTTTTATCCATTGGTTGGGTGTAAGTATCTGCATCTGACTCTTGCAGCTGCTAGTACGGTCTCTCAGAGGGAAGCCATGCTAGGCTTCTGTCTGTAAGCACAACATAGCATCAGTAATAGTGTCAGGTCTTGGAGCCTCCCTAGAGATGGATCCCAAGTTGGGTCAGTCTCTGGCCCTCCTTTCCTTCAGTTGCCTCTCAATTTTTGTCCCTGCAGTTCTTTTAGATAGAGACAATTCTGGGTCAGAGTTTTTGACTTTGGGTTGGCAACCCATCCCTCCACTTGATGCCCTGTCTTTCTACTGGAGGTGGACTCCACAAGTTCCCTCTCCCCACCCACCGTTGGGCAAATGTTTAAAGCAAGCCTTCAATGAACACAAGAAGTAAAAACTTCCAATAAGCAATTTTAAAAACTTTTTAACTATCATATGCTTGTTTAGACAAATGAGGAAATAAATTGCATCATGAAATAATATGCTATAATATATGAAGAATTTAAATGGAATGTTATACTTTAAAATTAACAGTATAATTTGGGACTCAATACAAGATATCAGAAAAGATGTGAAGTAATTTAATGAATGACTAAATAAATCACAGAAGGAAAATAAAATGAGTTCTTGTCAAAGAATAAAATAGTATTCCCATTTTTCAGAAAAGAACAAAATATGTGTCCCTCAAAATAAAGAGTCAACTGGCTTAAGACCATGGGTGCTCACAGAGCCTGGGCTGCCAAGCAGGGAACATGCAGGCACTGGACCTAGACCCTCTACACATTTGCAACAAATGTAAAACTTGGTCTTCATGTGGTTTTCCTAACAAGTGAGATGGGGCTGTCTCCATCTCTATTCCTTGCCATTGGATCCCCTCCACCTGTACTTGGACTACCTGGTTTAGCCTCAGTGGTAGAGGATGTGCCTAGACCTGTTGAGACTAGATGCCCTGGGGTGGAGTGGTACCCAAGGGAGGACTTCTCTGAGAAGAAGTGAATGGGGCAATAAGAGGAGGAGTTGTAAGGATGGTACTAGGAACAGAGGAGAGAGGGGGGTTGTGATTGAGATGTAAAGTGAATTGAAACAAACAAATTAAAAATAAGTGAATAAAGTAAACAAAACCATACCAATACAATGTTGTAAATTTTCATATCAGGAATATAAAAATGTCTCTGAAGTTTTCAGAGATAAGCAATATTCTTTCAAAAGGCTGGAGATAAAACATGTGACTCTTCCCCTTAACATTAACATGTGCAAAACAATAGTATCCACCCTTCAGAATGATGAACTAACAATAACGTTTTAACATTCAATTCTGCACAATATTAAATAGGCAGCATCCAAAGTCAGCTATTCTCCATTTTAGAGAAACAAGATTTAAAGGTGCTTTAAAAGTGACCTTTCCCACAGAGTGAACACACGATGTTCTTTATGGAAAGCAACTGAATAAAACAAAGAAGATATGGGATTCAGGAAATGTGATCCACACAAAAGATCACAAAATTATGACATCATAAATGATAAGCAGGGGCAGACCTGGAGAGCAGCAGTCTCCATCAGAGAAGCCCCTGGTCTAATGAGGTTTGATCTGAAGGCTAGTTCCCAGCTGCTATATACTCTCTGGAGAATATAAAACCTGAATGGACCCTAAAGTATGCAATTTTATTAAGATGACTTTTTCGTACACAAATGGTTGTCCAAAGCAAACATTATAATAGAATACAGTGCAATTAATCTTGTAAAACATTTACATATTACTATCATCATCATCATCACTATCTCAACACTATTATCAGTTTAAATAAGACTGCTTTTTAAAGTTATAAGCAACATGATGCAACTTAATTTTGAAATTATGGACATCTATCTGATACATAAAAATTACAATTTAATTTTTAAATGTTAATAAAACAATAATAATAAAATAATAATAAATAATAATAAATTCTTAATATAATTTTTAAGGTTCTAAGCCTTGTCTGCATCCCTCCTCCCACCTTATGCCCCTGTAGCAGTTTTTATTGTGGAATCCAGGGTCTTGCATATGCTGGGTAAGTGCTTGATCACTGAGTTTCATCCTCAGCCCTCTTTTGTGCACCTATGCCTGAATGTGGATGTATTTTATGGGTGTATTTGTGTCTCTGGGGGGAAGGGTGTGGACCAGAGGTTGATGTTGGATATCTTCAGGAATGGCTCTCCACCTTTCCAGACTATGCGTTTTATTTCAAGTGAGTTTGATTCCTTGTTTCTAAAATGAGAACCTGGCCTGCAAATGTAGCTAAATGCTAGAGAAGTTCTTGTCTTGTGTGACCAAGATCCTGTGTTTAATCTCCAGTACTACAAATAACAATGGCTTTGATATCAATGAAAATATGAATAAATTCAGAAATGGCAGCAAACACTTACAGTCCTATCACTAAGTATATACAGAAGCAGGAGACCCTGAGATTCACTGGAACACCCAGTCTTCTTGGGGAGCTCCAGGCCAAAACAATTGTTCTCAAATGACAGTAACCTAGATAACCCTTAAGGCACAGATCTTAAAAGAACACTCATAAACTTAATTGTATTTTTATGGGGTTCTTGTGTGTGTCACATGTGGGCCTCTGAATCTATATATGTTTCTTATCCTTTTTCTTTGCTCTTTTTTTCTGTTTGCTTGTTTTATACTATTCCTATTTGATTTTGTTTTACATTTTTTAATTTTATTACTATATCTTAGATGTCTGTGTGTTTTCTAATGACAGAAAGAATGTGGATATGGATAGGAGGGAGGTGGAGAGGAACTAGAAGACAAAAACATAATCGGAATACATTGTTTAAAAAATATTTTTTCAATAAAAGAATAAATGGCAAAAACTCCAAACTAGAAAAAAACAATAAATATGTATTCTTAGATACAAAAATTACTAAGTAATCTTAATATTATGGCAATCTGGTGAAAGTTAATATAAGGACACAGGAAAAGTATAACATTTAATGATTGCTTAATAAATTCGTTGAAATAATAGATAAAAGTAAAATAACCGTATCTATAAGGATCTATTTCTAAGATATCATTCTACATTTATATCTGGATACATCATAAGAAAATTTAAATTTTAAATATTTTTTAAATAAGGAAGGGAAGTGTGTTATGTGGTTTGCATAGGTTGTTATAAATCATGTTTTCAACAGTTAATATATTTTGAAATCCTAAGATTAATAAGAATTCCCTTTCTTTCTATTTATACTAAATAAATACAATTTGAAAACAAAAAATAAGAATTCAAAGAATATTAGAAACTTATAAACAGCTCAGTAACCTTAAAAAGAGTAAATTCTTGAGTGGTGTCCAAATAAACAGAAACCAAAGGCTACGTGATGTAATGAAAGCAACCCATGATTTGAAAACCAAATTCAATAAAGAGATAGAAATATTGAAAAGGAATCAAACTGAAATGAAAATGGAATTGAAGCCTCAATAACCCAGTAAGAAAAGCAAAAGGAAACCTTCACAGACAGAATGGATCAAGTAGAAGAAAGAACATCAGAGACTGGAGATAAGGTAGAGGAATCACAGAAGGAACGAATACAAATAAAAGTAAAAGCATAGAAGGGAGCATGCAAGAACTGTCAGACATTGTGTAAAGAATAATCTTTTAATTATAGACATACAAGAAGGAGAGGAAAGCTAGATACAGATATATCTTCATCAAGATCATAGGAGAGATCCTGTCTCACAACAAACAGACAGTTGATGAGAATAACACTCAAACTTAACCTCTGGCCTTCACGCAAGCACACAACCATTCACCCATATAGCAAGCCAGGAACCATTCATGAACTCCAAAAGACCACCAAGGAGTTCATTCCAATGCAATTACATTATGATCTCTTTATTATAAGCTCGACCTTGGGGCCCCTTCCAGCCCTGACACAGCAGGACAGGAAGGTGGAGGAACCATGAGCCTAGTTTAGGCAAGCATTTATGGAGACAAGAAGAGGGTATCTAGCCTGGCATGCATCTGATTAGGGGGCCATTGTGGCCTTTAACTTAATTGGCTGATGCTGGGAGCCAATCCATAAACTTAACTTCTGCCTTTCTTTTGATTGGTGGTTGTTAGAAAGTGAAGTGTCAGGAGCAGGCTTGTAACCTGGAAGTGTAGATTTGTTGACAGGTAACCAGGAAACTGGTGCTAGATACTGACGTGTTAGTTAACTTGAGCTCAACCTTAAGTCAGGTTCTCTAAGACGGAGTTTGAACCCAAAAGGTCTTGTCTCACAGTATATGGAATAATAATTATATTATTATCATTATTATTATTCTTTTATTTACAGTAAATTGTCTCAGCAAGTGAAGGTGGCTGCCACCAAGCCTCACAACCTGACTTTAATCCCCAAGACCCACAGGATGAAAGGAGAAAACCAACTCCCACAAGTTGTGTCCTGATCTACCCATGTGCACCATGGCATGCACATGTCCATGTATACTCACACACATTCAAATAAATAATAAAATTAAATTGGCTCATTTACCAATGTTCTCTCTCAATTTCCTTTTTCTGTGAATATGCATGCATGTAGAAATGATCTATTTTGTTACACTAATTTTAAAAAAATCAAACTATGGATTACTCTCCGTAAAGAATTATAAACACCATGGTTCACATTTTTCACCATTCCTCAAACATCATCTTTGGTAAATTAATAGATTGTTTTCAAGGTCATTGTAAAATGTAGCTGGTATCATCTAACAAATGTTCATTTGTCACTCCAACCTTTCATGGCGACATGTTTGTAGAAGCTGATGAGTGCCCAGTGGATTTTATGATGGACTGACATTTTATGAATATGTCCCTGATGCTCAGCTGTGCCCATTGCTAAACTTACCCACATTCTCTCTAAATGACTTTTAAAATGTTTTTATTTTCCTAAATTTATTACTGAGCTATGTTTTTGAAAATAAATATTGTGCAGAAATGAAATATAATACAGGCAGCCCTTCCAGAAGCCTTGGCATAGCAAGAATTCCCAAATCAAAACCACACAATCTACTTTGTCATAATAAAGGTCACGTTTATAAAATGTTTCCTGAAGCCATAGTTCTCTCTGTGGACTTTATCAGGCAAGAGCTAGATCTACTGATTATTTTGATTGGCAGGTCAACTAGGTAGTATATTCCCTACAAGGAATATTAGCTAACGCTAAATTACATTTTCCTAACAGGTACTAAAGCTTAAAAGGCAGAACTAATTTGGCAAAGATATGCATAAAATCTGTTATAGTCTATAAACTTTAGTTTTAACATTGAGCATCTTAGAAACTAAGACCAATTACATCTTGACCTTCCTGTTGTTACAAGTGTCTAATATGGAGATAATTGTTTGAATTTTCCCATATTTTACTGCTAAGCCAAACAATTATTATATTCAATAAATACAATATTTCCCTAAAAATAGACACTGAGTTTAAAAGCATGGTGAAAAATTAAACTACTATATATTTGTTTTCAAAATTATTCATGGTATCTTATTTTAAGTGTTTTTAGTTTTAAGTAAAAACTTACATAACCAAAAATATATTTGAGTAGCAAACTATTATAGAGGCGACATTTCTAGTGTATTTCCTCCTGCAAAAATAACTATTAGTCAGGCTGTGTTATATGAGACCTTGTTTCAAGGATACACCTCTTGGAGTATTTTATTATAAACAACTCCATGGTGGTTCTCATGTTCAGGAGTAGTTGATGAACATAAACTCCACATGGTTTTGTGTTTTTTTATTTAGTTAAACAGTTTGTTGTTTGTTGGTTTACAAAGTATTTTGTTTTCTTAGTCTATGTGGCTCTGTCAATATATTTGGTTTTTATTTATTGAGAAAAAAAGTTGGGTGGGTAAGGCAGGGGAAAGAATCTGGGAGAACTTGAGGAAGGAAAAGAATACAATCAAAATATTTAAATTTAAGATTATTTTAAGAAATAAAAATATAATAATAAAAGAATGTGCCTCTTGCTTTCATATCTTGATTTGCAGGTGAGGGACAAGATTTGTAGCTGAGTACTCTCATTAGTTCTGAACCTCAGCACCCTAAATGGTAGAGCATCAATATTTTAGAGCATCCCTAGACATAAGAGTAAAGCTCTTATTTCAAATTGTAATTTTTACAGTGAACCCAAAAACACAAAGAAGCTATTCTTTACCCTCTGGGAAGTCTGACCAGATTGGAAGCCATCCAGGGCTTACTCAGCTCTGTTGAGCTCATTATCAGAGTTTATCAGAAGTTGTGCTCAAAGCCGGGCATGCCTCATTCTTGGTGACAGGGAGTTAATAGGTCTAGGAAGATATGTTTCCCTTTTCCAGTAGGCCCTAGCTATATGCCCTTGGCTCCATGTAGGCTCAGGTCTTTCAGTAAGCCAATCCTCATGGCCAGGAGAAAACAATACTTTGGAAGATCTTAGACTCAACTGGTGCGCTATGTAAAGAACAGAAAGATGAGTTGGCTCTCCTGAAAACAGCTAGCGTACCTTTGATACAGACAATCAGAAGTTCTCCCTCCCACAGTTTCAAAGTACTTTCTATATTAGTTCTATCATGAATAGACCATTCAAATTGCTGAGAATATTCTTTATTTTTGATTTTAGGTTGGTTTGTTGATCTCATTTGTGTGTCTGTTTGGTTTGATTTAGGAATCTATGTGCTTACCTGAGTATGCTAATCTTGAGTGGTGAACAAGAATTAATTCAGGGTTTTGTGTGTGCTAGACAAAAATTCTACATAATCAGCTGTATCTGTGGTCCCATAATTGCAAATATTAACTTAAATTTTATGGTAAGACAAATTTCTTATAGGATTATATAGTAGCAAAAATCATATGATCAATTTCCAAAAAAATAAATATTGTATTTTATTTCTAATCAGTAATAAGTTGGAGGGGACAAGTGGTACCCATATTTTGTTCTCAGATCCTTTAACAAGGAAGATGCCAATGATCTTTCCAACTTTAAGATCCACACATTCTCCCATAAAGATAACTTCTATGTATTGTAATTATTAAAATAAGACTCTGGCTTCTTGCTACCTCTTTCTTTCAAATCAATTATTTAAGGACAAAAGACTTTGCCTCCTGCAATTGGGTTTTTATATTCCTTGATTCTGACTGATTTTTATGATATAACACTCTTAAACAACTACCTGAAACTATTTCAGATTCATCATGTAAACACAGCAAGCTTTCTTTCACATCACACTCTATATGTGGTTAAGTCTCATCATTCTCTGTAGTTGCATTCTACAAAGTCACTAATTAAAAACTACTGAAGGTGTCAGAGACACAGCAATAAATTCATGTGAGTCTCTAATTATAACTTTCCTCAAGTAACTCATAGGTAGCCTTGTTCTTTTCTTTGTGTTAGATACTTTCAAGTCCTTGCTGCTTCCTTATTAATGTGCTTACATGTTTAGAGTTGACGGATTAGCATTGAACATATTGCCAAACACTATATAACTCATGCCTGGAGGAAAATTATCTAATGTACAGTTTCTTCTTGTGAGGAAGACATAAACAAATAGAACAGAAATGGAAAAAAACAAATCAACCAAGCAAAAACAACATCAAAACCATGGTATGCAATACAACTCACAATCACACTTGCTTATGAACACAGAAACAAGAAAACAGAATGTTGCCTTGTCCTGTCTCACCTGTAAACACATACGCTGGGCAATTCAAATTGTCCAAAACCACACATCAGGGAATGACTACAAAGCATTGAAAATACCTTTGAAGCACACATAAAGCAGTGGGCAAATTGTAGCATATGCTTATAATCCCAGCACTCATAGGCAGAAGAGGACAGTGAAATGGACACCAACCTGGACAACATAGGATGGCTCTGACTAAAACAATCATGAAGAGGGAGAAAAGGAATAAAAGATTAGATGGGGAGGAGGAGAGAAAGGAGGAGGAGATAAGGAGAAGGAAGGACAGGAGGGAGGAAAGGAGAGGAGGGGGAGAAGAAGAGGAGATAGAAGAAGCAGACGAAAAGTAAGAAAAGGCCATAGAGAGAGAAACTGAATAAGAGGAAGTGGTGGGGGACGAGCATATCTCCTCTCTATTCAAATCCATCTTTAACATTGTATAGTATGTCTACTTTCTCTACGCAATGTGAACTGACACTTAACTTGTTCTAAATTTCTTCTTCTCAAAAGCTTTTATAGTCATCTTTTCATCTGATGGATTTGTGTGTGCGTGTGTGTAGGGTTTTTGGTTTTTTAGGGTTTTATTTTTTTGGTTTTTTTCAAGACATTGTTTCTGTGTGTGTAGCCCTGGCTGTCCTGGAACTCACTCTGTAGACCAGGCTAGCCTCAAACTCTCGAACTCAGAGATCCGCCTGCCTCTGCCTCCCAAGTGCTGGGATTAAAGGCGTGTGCCGCCACCACCCGGTTAGGGTTTTTTTTTTAAGATTTGAACAAAATGTGTTCTTTTAATTACTGTTTTATGTCTCAATTCTGTTTTGGAGAATTTATGGAAATACATAAAATCGAAGGTCAGTGGGTTACATTGTGTCATACTCTAATCTTTGGAAGCCATCTGATTTGATATTTCCTCAATTGATTTTTAAGCCGAAAACCATCAATTAGTTGAAGTGTTTAATCCTCTATAAACAGCTTCTCGTGGCTAAAGCACCAGAATTGTATTCTGAGCTCCCATTTACAGGTCATAGTCCAGTCTACACTTGAAAGTGTATTAGCAAGCAAGCTTCCATTTTGTGATTCCCCTTCTCAGTCCAAACGAAAGACAGAATTAAAAAAAAAAAAAACCTAAATTAAAATATGTGCCAAAGTACAGCTTTGAATTATCACAATTCTCCCTATTTTAAAGAGATTGTTTTTTCTTAGCTATAGACTAGAGAGTGTCATTAATCTGTTAAATGCTTTAGATTATGTCAAAAACTATTCACTTGAGTACCTGGAATAATTCTTTTCTAACTATCTGGCTTAATTGAGTAGACAAGGGAAAATGAGAAAATATTTTTCACTTTAAGTCTTCAGTTAAAAAAAAACAGAAATATAGATGATCTGCCTTTCTCATTTACCAGACTATTAATGTAGAGAGGATTGAAATTGTTACTTTAGGAATAGCATAGACTCAACTCTAAAATATCACTATCTGTGAGCTGTGACGAAAGAATCCTTAGGCAGAAACACTGCTGGTATGTACTTCAGAATTTTCTTGGTAACTCCTGGCTGTGTCATACATACATAGCTTTCCCCTGCTTTTCTTCCTCTCACTAATACATGCTTGTCAGCCTGTTGTCACCGCCCTTGCTTCTTGAAACTACAGGGGAAGCCACCACATATCAAAGTTCAAATGTGTGCTGGTTCTGTTTCTGGAGTCTGTACTTTGGCCTAATAATCACCAGCACAAACTATAATCACAGGGAAGATCAGTTCCAGGATAAGGCTTCAGTTGGTGGTGTTAAAGATAAAAGAATCACAAGCAAGGCTGATAGTGACTTCACAAATGTTCCTTTGTAGGTGTTTCTTATCAAAGTTGCCCTTGGCTGCTATCAATCTAGGGTTTTCTGTTATATGACTTCCCTCTGTGAGAAAACTAATTGTTCTCGTTGCTGCTGACAATGCAGTCTTGGGGATTACTGTGTAACTATTCCTTTAGACTTTACTAATATAGAAAAAAAGCCAAGTATGAAATAAGAATGAATAAAAAATGTATGCTAAGCCAGGTGTTAGTGGCCCATGCCTTTAATCTCAACTCAGTACTAGGGAAGCAGAGTCAGGTGGATCTTTATGATTTCGAGGTCAGCCTGGTCTACAGAGTGAGTTCCAGGATAGCCAAGGCTACAGAGAGAAACTTGTCTCAAAAAACAAACAAGGAGGAAGAGGGAGAAGAAGGAAGGAAGAAGAGTGTATGCTAATCTGTAGTATTCACCACACAAGCTAGTATGAATTTTTAAGTACAGAACTAGAAGGACAACAAATCTAAAGAAGTTATTCATCTCTCAGCCTCAAGTTTACTTTTCTACCCTCAAAGACAGTTGTGTTTGTCATCTTTCTACTGCTGTGACAATAACACCTAAGAAAACCAGCTTATCAGGAAAAAAGGTGTTTAGGCCCATGTTTCAGTCCATAATTGCTTAACTGTATTGCTTTGGACCTGTAATGAAGCCATCCATCATAGCATGCCCATGTGTTGGATCACTATTAGAAAGACCCCCAAGTCTTCTTCAAAGGAATGCTCCCAATGACCTAACTTCCTCCCCAGGGGCTCCATTTTATAAAGGATCCAACACATTTCAGTAATACTCTGGCTGGTGAACAAGCCTTTAGCATTTGGGCCTTTGATGAACATTTCAAATGAAAACTACAGCAGAACACAGGCACTGGTCTACTAGGGCTGGCTCCTACTGGCTCACAGGATATTCAAAGAACACATGTCCTCCCAAACCCAACTTGAGTTCCGAAGCTAGCTAGAAACTGACCTTAGCAGAACTAAGATCAGCAAATACAAATCTAGATTCTTTCTTTCCTAAAATATTTGACAGGCAACTCCACTGTTGAGAAGGTTTTAAACCGTGTTTGGGGTAGTTTATACATATTGTTGTAAGTATATAATTTATAAGCAGATTTTATATATCAATTAAAGCTTTACCAAAATTATTTTAAATTACATTTTTTCATTCTCCTTGAAAAATTTCTATAATTGATATTTTCTGTATTTAATTTTGTAAATAATTTTAGAAGAAACCTACTCAGGATTTTATAATTTTTGAAATCTGTAGAATGTATGTATGATCACTTTTTAATTCTGAAAAACTTTTTTGTAACTTCTTTATTTTCTTATAACTCTTGATGGTATCTTTTTTATTAGTTTAAATTATTTTACTGTTTTGCATCATATTGTACTGAAAGCACTTTACATTCATTTAATATCATCCTGTCTAGACTGGATTGGAAACAACCATATTTTGAAATTTCACTTTGTGTGTGTGTGTGTGTGTGTGTGTGTGTGTGTGTGTTCCTTTGTGTGTATGCCAGTGCATTTGAAGATCATATTTCAACTAGAGTGGTGTCAGTAAGCTTCAGTGTTCCTCTTATCTCAGCTACCTCACACCCAGTGCCTGAGTAACAGTTACTCATGGTCTCTCCCAACATTTTCCATGGTGTAGAAAATCTGAACCCATACCCCTCATTCCTGGACAGCAAGCATTCTTGCCCACTCAATCATCTCACCTATGCACATTTTGATATTTATTGGACATTTGTTGGGGAATGTTTTGTGCACTGTGTATTCATATGCTGATTTCTGTACCCAGACATCTAATTTCAGTCCAGATTTTGGTATGATATAGTATTTTGTAAAACATTGTTCTCCATCACTTCCTGATTGGCTAAATAAATAACTGAACAGCCTATAGATGGGCAGGAGAGGATCAAGCAGGACTTCTGAGCACTGAGAGTAAGAGAGAATCTCAGGTGGGATGGGGGAGACTTGTCATCGAGACATGAATGAAGAAAGAGGTGCCACAGTGAACTAAGACGGCAGGTAACAACACCATGTAGCTGGGAGGTAGACTGGCAAATAGTCTACAGCCAGCCTAGTTGCTTAGAATAGCTGAGTATCTGCCCAGCTATAGTGCCTTGAAGCATTTAGTAAATACACCAGGTCTCCATGTTATTATTCAGAGCAAAGGAGAGCATAGAAAAGCTCTGTACTTTTACACATTATATGCCTATATTTTCTTTACATATTTTAAAATACTCAGTCTTAGAAGTGGCCATTTCTAATTATTGTTGCTGAGACCCCTGTTATTGCTGACTGTCATTGCTGAGCTATATAGCCAGATTATTCTCTATTTCCAATTTACAAAGTGTCCATAGTGGTTACATAGAATCCATCATACTTCCACTGGCTCCTTGCTGACTTTCTCCTTGAATACCTTCCCCCTCTTAGATGTGAGACCCTGATTGTCCACAAGCATCCTCTAGTAGCCCTCTCAGCAGTGATTTTAGATAAAAATGAAACCAGCACAAGATGCTTATCCTTTTTCTTAAACTTCACTTATAAATGAAAGGCTGGCAGGGTTTTGAATTTTAGGTTACAGCTTCTAAATATAGTCTTCATTTGGAGAGGCTAGGAGATAAAAAGTCTGCTACCTGCACAACTGTCAGACATTTTCAGTAATTGCCATTTCTCTATGGTTGTACTAAAAGTGTCCCCTGTGCCAAATGTTCTGTGTGTTTGTATTGTGGCTATGTGGGATCTGTTTCATTTATCTAACCAAAGAATCAATGAGTATCTTCCATTCTGATCTTTGTCACTTCTTTAAAAATTCTCTATCCATTCTCTCTTTAAATTTTGTTTCTCCTCTACTCTCCACTTTCTCTTCCTGGGCTTCTAATGTGTTACACTTGGCCATGCCTGTATAGCAACTAGATTTTTTAAAAATCTGAAGTTTTTCATTTCTATCTCCATCATCTATTCTGAATTTCTCAGCTGTATACCTCAATCCACTATTTCTCTATTCTAACAATCTTTCATTCTATCGGCTTGTCAACTTCAATGAACAAGGCCAGCTATATTTTTTCTTCTTGGTTTTTAATTGAATGTTTCAATTGTGTTTTTATTGCTTGAATAATTTAAGACTTGCCACATATATATTTGGGTTGTGTGTGTGTGTGTGTGTATGTGTGTGTGAGTGTCTGTGTATGTGTGTATGTGTGTGTGTCTGTGTGTGTGTGTATGTGTGTGTGTGAGTGTCTGTGTACGTGTGTCTGTGTGTGTGTGTGTGTGAATGTGTGTGTGTGTGTTTGTGTGTGTGTTAGTGGTGGTAGCAATCTAACCAAGGAGTAAATGGCTGCTAGCATGGTGTTCTTCTGCTAAGCTATATAGCCAGATTATTTTCTATTTCCAATTTGCAGAGTGTCCATTCTCTGATTATTACTTATGGTAACTCTTTGTTATAATGGTCCCTTCACTGTGACATTTGTAATTTTTTTTAAGTATCAGGTTACCTTTAATGGAATGTATAGGAATCTAGTGTCTTGGCTCACCGGTGTATCAGCATGCACACAGTGTAGCCCTCCTCTGGAATTCCAGATGCTCTGCCCCCTCTACATTTAGGAATACCTTCGAAGTTTAGCTTGGGTGCTCCAACAGAATGATTTTCTATAACCTCTGATTTCACTTCCATGTGTGTTTTGGTGATTGTTTTCTCTCAAGAGCATTTTGTGAATGCCTTCCCCGATGTTTGTGTCATCACTGCTTCTCAGTATATAGAGGATGCAGTTATCCACAGCTTAGTGTTAGAGTGTCTCAGACTGAGAACAGCAGCAGTTTCTCAGTCTATGATGTTGTGATATTTTTTTAAGGATTTCCTTTTTTCTTTTTTTTATTTATTCTTTAATCTTTTTTTACAGTCTAGACTTTATCTTCCGACTGTTCCATATCCCACACCACCTCCTCCCCCTCACCTCACTCCCTGTCTCCAAGAGGATGTCGCCATTCCCTCCCCCACCTCAACAGACCTCTCCACTCCCTGGGGCCCCAAGTTTCTTGAGGGTTAGGTGCATCTTCTCTGAGTCTAAACCTGGCAGTGTTCTTCTGTGAATGTGTTGGGGGGCCTCATATCAGCTGGTGTATGCTGCCCGGTTGGTGGCTCAGTGTCTGAGAGATCCGGGGAGTCCAGGTTGGTGGAGACTGCTGATCTTTCTATAAGGTCGCCCTCCTCCTCAACTTCTTGCAGCTTTTCCCTAATTAAATCACAGGGGGTCACCACCTTCTGTCAATTGGTTGGGTGTAAATATCTATTTATGACTCTTTCAGCTACTTGTTAGACAGTCATGAGAGACCCCTGCTATTGAAAAAAATCATATAATATATTTCGGTCATATTTTTCCCACTCTCATTTCCTCCCAGATCTTCTTCATCTCCCAGTCCAACAACTTTATTTGTGTGTGTGTGTGTGTATGTGTGTGTGTGTGTTTATCCCTCTCTCTTGCTCTCTTTCTCCCTCTCTTGCTCTCTTGTGCTCTCATTCTTTCATTCTCTTTCTTCTTACCTCTCCTTCTCTCTAAAAAACAGAAACTGAAAAACAAGCAAGAAAACAACACACATACATCACACACACAAATACCCACAAAAGTGGAGACTTGACTCACAAGTACTGTGATAGATATTATATTTTCTAGTATGTAGCAAAATTTCATGCTGTCCCAGGTGGGATTTGGTTAAGAGAGAGAGAGAGAGAGAGAGAGAGAGAGAGAGAGAGAGAGAGAGA
>NW_021604604.1:6825368-6838366 GCF_004785775.1 Grammomys surdaster
AGAGAGAGAGAGAGAGAGAGAGAGAGAGAGAGAGAGAGAGAGAGAGAGAGAGAGGTGTCCATACTTTTGTACTTTTGAATTCACATCACACATTCTAAAAAAATCATTTCAAATTCTAATGCAGCAAAACATGTCTTCTAAGCTTTAAAACTTTATGGTATTTATATTTCAATTCACTGGAGACTGAATTTTTAGCATGATGTCAATCAATATAAGAGTCTAGTTCTATGTTTCTGCAGGCTTCCCCAGCTCAGCATCCCTGTGAAGGAAAGGTCTCTTGCTTACTGCAGGTCTGCATAGGCTTCTCTATCAAACACCAACTGCTGCACAGTAAGGTTCTATTTTTAACCTTATAATTATTCTCTTCACTATCCAATGTGCCTTTCTCTGTCCTGATACAACAGTGGACTTGATACATAGGATCTTAAGTCTTCTTCCTTTTTCATTTGTCTGTACTTTAAAAAACAAACAAACAAACAAACAAGCAAACAAAAAAACTTCTTTTGACCCTTTTATCTCCCATATAAATGTGAAAATTAGTTTGTCAAGTTCTGTGAGTAAATATTTGACTGTAAACTGTGAGTAAATATTTGGACTGCTAATGTCACATTTTTTATTTACTTCTCTGATTTGTTTATGATTGTGTACATAATTAATATAATTGTAGTCTTTTCCTTCAAATGAATATTTTTGCATATTTTCCAATAGAACTTGTAGTAAGCATCACTTTTTTATTTTTTATTGCATTTTTTAACTATCACCACTTCTTCCTTCCTTGAGACATATGTACTTTTTCTTAGCAAAGCATATTTTAGTTGACTTACATGTAAACAAAAATTCACCTATTATCACTATAGACCCGAAAGTCTGTCCAGTTCTTCCAAGCAATACTGAACTCATAAAGAAGTCACACTAGCTGCAAAAACTGACATTACAGGACTGGAGAGATAATTCAGAGATTAAGAGCACCTATGGCTTTTATAGAGAACTTGGGTTCAGTTTCCAAGACCCACGTGGTGACTAATACTCCAGTTCCAGGAAATCTGTCCCTCTTCCAGCCTTCACAGGCATTGCATACATGTGGTATTCACATACATACATATGTACACATATAGGCAAAACACTCACACGCATAAAACAAAACTAATAAATCTTTTTTAAAAATCATACATGTTAAGATGCATGTCATTCTGGGAGATTTTCCAGGGAGAAAAGAAACCCTGCGTTAAAATCAGCTCTCCAAGAGGAAAGCTAAGATAGGAACTAGAGGGTAGAAACTCTTGTGTCCCCTACATGTTCCATGTGTAAGTATTAACCTTTTTATTTCAGTGTCTGGTCTTCAAAATTCCTAAATCTCTCCTATTTGTGTCAGCACCATGTTTCATTTAGTTTGCTTATGATCTATGTCAATCAGCTTTGCTTCATTGTTAGGAATCCTGAGACAATCATCTTTAAAAGAGGAAATAAACAGTTCCCGTTTTCTGTGCTTTAAGCCACCAACTCGACCCTGTTACTTTGGACTTGGGACAGTACAGAACATCATGATAGGAGAGCATCCAAAAGAAAACTGTTTCCTTTTAGGTGTCCAGGAAGCAACAAAGAGAGAAGGAATCAGAGTTAGTAACTTTTTCAAGGGCACATCCCAATGTCGCTACTGTCTAAAAGTAAAGTCATAATTTAGAAGTCTGCCAATCTACCAATAGTACTTCATGGGTGATCAAGCCTTCAATATATGAGCCCTTGTTGTGGTGAAGCATGCAAACTATAAACCCCTAACACTATCTGACAAACTCTATCATCCAGCTGTTCTCCATTCTCTTTGTATCTCAGTAGACCACACACTATAAATACAAAACCTGTCTTTGTCACTTAGCATAACGTCCTTAGTATCCATCAAAATGACTTTTTTAGAATAAACAATTCACTGTTTACTGAGTCAATGAATAGACTAAGTAAGTAAATATTGTAATTCTTTTTGACAAAGTAAAAATGATAGACTTTGATGTTCCATTCTAAATGTCTTTTGACAACAATATTTTCTGCATAACAGTAATAATGAAGACATATTTGTGAGCACTTTTTGTTGTTTTATGATTGTCGCCTCTGTTTCTCTTCATTTTTATTTCATTTATGTTGCTATTGTGTAAGAGCCTAAGCCCTAATTGGTGCTCCTTTTCTTCTCTCCTTTGAGCATGAGCAAGCACAAGTTCATGTCCACATGAAGACTTACCAGATGCTAAAGAGGTCCAAAATGGAGTAAGGCACTATTGCCTCTACTAAAAATAAATCACACTCAGCCTCTCATCAATGAATCCCATGTGTGTTCTGAGCACACCATAGACACAAAGTGCAAGGGTGAGAAAGAATGGGGGTTTCCACCTGGTTTCCAGAAAAAGATGAATAATTGAGCAGCAGGTAGAGAATGGTATTTGAGGAAAGTGAGAAAACAAGGAGAAAAACCAATAGCAAGAAGAAAACTATGTAAAAATAATGTGATGATGTAAAATACTAAGCTGAGATGAGGAAAGTCTGAAGCACGTAATCAGGGCGGGACTAGACACATCATGGTTAGAACCATTGTTGAAGTCACACTTCCCAACAGCACAACTCTAATTTCTAAAAACTTACTCTACATATTTCTCCTTTCAGAAAATCACATGCCTTTGGCTACAGCTTCAGGGATTTGCATTTATGTCAGGACACTGAAGAGAGCGTCTGCTGCTGGTGGTGATGCTGCTGCTCTTGCTGTTATTCATGTTGCTTATTTATATTGCCAAGGGCATACTTAGTCTGTACCTGACAGCCCTCATCTGTTGTGGGAAACATAGACTCTCTAGCATCTTAACATTCTTCGGTGTGAGGGAAATCAAAACAGATGATACATTTGAAAGTGGGACATACATACTCTACAACTGATGTAAATAAAGAGAGAGCAGAGACGTCACTAAGTCACGAAACTTATTTTCTATGTATAAAAGAATGTCATAAAGTCCACATACCAAAACACTTTTTTCTGATTACTGTCAACCCCAGTACTTGCCCTTTTCTTCTCCAATTTCTACAGACTCTTCCCATGGGCACAGCCACAGTCAGAGAGATCACAGGCCAGAGACGAAAACCTTCAGGGTATATAGAAATTGTTCCTAAGCAACAGATCCAGGAATAGGTCAAACTTGAATAAGGAGGGAGACTCTGATAATGCCCTGGATCTGCTCATGGATTAACAAGAGTCATCTAAACAAAGAAGGCATAGATCTAGCTGGTGAGAGGACTCTACCACACTTCTGTAGGTACCCAGACATGTGGCTCCTAGTGTCTAAACAGCAAGCCAAAGTTGATAATTCCTACACATGTACTAAAAGTTGACAAAAATAAGGGACAAAATTGCTATAAATAAGAGAATCAGAGATGGATGGCACAAAGACAGACCTGGAATACTGGGGCTAAGGTACACAATACTAAAGTCACCCATGGTCACATATATTACTGTGTGTGTAGGTGTGGGTGTGGATTGGTGGAAGTAATTTGTATATGTATATTCATATGCATATATGTGTGTATGAATGATATATGTGTGTGTGTGTATGTGTGTATAATTTTCAAAGAGATGATTGATAGTAATAAGGATACGATAATTATAAATAAAAATTTACAGATTTTACTTCATTGGTTAGGCTCAATCATTTGACTAGTTGTAAGGTTGTCTTTAAGTTTTCATATTTGGATCTGAAGAGATGGATCAACAGCTCAGAAGTTAAGGATACGTGTTGCTCTTCCAGAGGACCAGAGTTCCCAGCATACAGAGTGGATGCCTCAAAATAACTATAGCACCAGTTCCATGAGATGTGATGCCTTTGTCTGGCCTCCATGGATATTAGCATTCACATATACACACATCCTCATGCATACCTATACACATAAACAAAAATAAATTAACCTTTAAAAATAAGATTCTTATGTGAGATTCTTTTCAACTTAAGCTATATATGGAGCTTAAATTAATATATTACTTAGCTTAACCCGTCAGATGTTATATTAGGTGATAATACTATAGAAATACCTTCAGTGGTAGAAGGAAAAGAAGGTAAAGACACTGGAAATTATAAAGAAAGCAGCTTTTTTTTTTTTTTTAGGAACCAGTTCTAAAGTGTAATCTTATAATAGGAGCTAAAGGACTGAAGCGCTGAGGGCCAGCAGAAAGAATGAAAACAGGCAACATAGAGATATAGGAGACAGGGGGACCCTCCAGAATGCAACAGAGACCTGGGAGGTGAGACACTCTCAGGAATCAACAGGAGGGACCTTAGATGAAATCATGACAGGAGGGAGAGGAAACTTATATAGCACACCTCCAGCAGGAAGACAGGGCATAAAATGAGGAAGGGGTTTGCCATCCCACAGTCAAAACTCTGACCCGTAATTATTCCTGTTTGGAAAAACTAAAGGGATGGAAATGGAGAGAAACCTGAGGAAAAGATGGTCCAGTGACAGGGCCAAAGTGGGATCCAGTTCAAGAGGCGGTTTCAAGGCCTGACACTATTACTGAGGCTATGGAGCGCTCACGAAAACGGACCTATCATGACTGCCCACCGGAAGACCAACAAACAGCTGAAACAGTCAGATGCAGATAGTTGCATCCAACCAATAGACAGAAGCTGCTGACCCCTGTGGTTAAATTAGGGAAAGGCTGAAAGAAGCTGAGGAGGAGGGCGACCCTACAGGAAGACCAGCAGTCTCAATTAATCTGGACACCAGAGATCTCTCAAACACCACCAAAAACGCAGCATAGACCAACTGATATGAGGCACCCAACACATATATAGCAGAGGACTGCCAGGTCTGTGTTCAATCAGAGATGATGCACCTAACCCTCAAGAGACTAGAGGTCCCAGGGAGTTTAGAGGTCAGGTGGGGTGGAGGGTGGGGGTGGGAACAGCCTCGTGGAAACAGGGGCTGGGTTGGAGGTATGGGATATAGAACAGTTGGAGGGTGGAAGGGGGGAATAAAATCTGGTGAATAAATAAATAAATAAATAAATAAATAAATAAATAAATAAATGGAGCTGAACTACATAAACAGTGACCACCTTCTTGTTAAGTCTTCACATGACTAAAAAATGGAGAGGGAGCAAGCTTTCTGGTATCCCTGCTTAAATCCTATGTCCTGAGAGATCCACCCTCAGGACCTTATCCAAACCTAATTATCTCCCAGAACTTCCATCTCTAAATAGTATCACACAGGGGTTCAAATCTTTAATATATGAATCTTAGGATACAAGTCATCATATTAATAAGACTCCCAACCAAATATAATTATTTATGGAAACAGACCATGATCTCAGTTCATTAGCCTCTAGGTTAGCCATACAAAGCCCTAAGACTCCAACTTTTGTTTCAAAAGTAGACTTGAATATTAGCCCTCTCTATAGTGATTGAAATCATGTTTCCTCAAGAATATTACCAAATTACAAAATCCCCAATTCCCTCAGTAAATGTAAACTTCAAAAGGATTAAGTGGAATCTTTGTAAATTTTTAATTAGCAGTGATCATTAAGTCTTATTCTAAAGAATATTTCTTTTGGAACAAAATAAAACTCAGTAAAATATGAATGAATATAGTTTAAATTGGGGAATCATTCACTATGTAATAGAGGTTCCAAATGGATTTCTAGATGGAAACTTAATGAGCTGGAAATGAAGGAGAAGTGCACCAGGGATATGATTCTTGATGTAATGTTTTCAAGTGTCTCATAGGATTGAATTGGTCACCCTGTCAATATCTAATTCAACAGAAATGCCAGCACAGAGGGACATGTTTGAAGAGAAATTTATACTGTCCATACTATTAATTTGACTCTTACCACAAGAAGCCAAAGGCATCTGTTAGTATTCCACTTGTAAGTAGAATTCGTCTCTCTACTTGCAATCAAGTTATCAGCCAGGCCTCTGGGTGATGGAGTCCGTATCTCAGCAGGACATACCTTGCATTTTTAAAACAGAGTAATAATGCAACATTGCAGCCACTGAGAGTAAGCAATGGCCACTCTTATTTCAACAATAATAACACTGTGCATATTTTTCCCTCTTCCACTGAACATTCTCCTCCATATTTACAATTTTACTCCTATCTTGATTGCTTAAATGCAGATTTACCTTTGTAAATCTGATGTCTCCGAATAACCCATCAGGTGTTCAAATAACTTATGTGTCATTTTCTTTATGGCCATGTTTTCAAAATTTTTAATTAAATCTACCAAAAGTTAATCCAAGCAAATGGCTTCTATTTTATTTAAATTTATTTATTTATTTATTTAAATCATGTGACAAGGCTAACTTATTAGTTAGAGATATTTTCTACACTCAGCTTCAGTGTCTGGAATTGCTCATGTACACGAATAACAATAATGAATGTTTGCTGGTCACAATGGGAAAATATGAAGAAATTCTTTCTCCCTTAATAGTTTTTGCCATAGTATTTTCTCACAGAAAGAAGAAAATAAACTGAGATAGACTCAATCTAAAATTATGACAACTCTCCAGATAAATCGGTAAAGTCGGTGCCAAAAACTGAGGATGATGCAGTATCCTTGGTTTGAATTATTTAGCTGAGATGTGAAAAGATGCCAGTGATTCCTTACTAAAAATAAAATAACAGTTTCAAATTTAGATGTTTAAGGATCAATTCCTCCTAAAACTAAAACTGTACTTCAATGTTTTAGTTTTTCACACTGCCTTAGCCTCTTTCCTGTTGCTGTGATAACATTCTCTGCCAAGGCAACTTAAGAGAAACGGTTGGTTTGATCATACAATTCTAGGATAGAATCTATCATAGTAAAGAAGTTACAGCAGCCAGCCACAGCCTGAAGCAACTATTTACTGCATCTCCATCAAGAAACAAAGGGCACTGAATGGATGTTTGCCTCTAACCATCTCTGTTTCTCCACCAACACAGTTTCGGACTCCTACGAAATGGTCCCATTCACCATTAAGATATGTCTTCTCACAGCCAAAAATATAGTCGTGATAACCTCCACTTGTATGTCCAGAAATCTGTTTTCCAGGTACACATTCTAGACTCTATAAAGTTGATAACACTATCATAAGTAGGATTTAATTATGTATGACCCACATAAGACTATAAAAAGACATAAGGTTACATCCACAATCACTTCTCTTGACTTATCAGTTTAGTAAGCATGTGCTCCATCTATGTAAGATGCCCTTTATCAGATATGGGAATTTCAGAGATAAACATATGTGATGTTTTCCCATAGGACATGTTTCCCGGTGTATCTAAGAGGCACAGACGTGCACTGAGTATTTTGCTAAATGGCATTCATGAGAATTGCTTAACACTGAAATTCTACTCCCCTCCCCCAGTAGTGGCCATTCATTTTTAGTTTCATTCCTTATAGACAATTGATCTAAATATATTTGTATTTCACCTATTTTTAAATTACCTTACTTTTAAATTACCTTATTTTTTAAGTCACCAAAGGACTTGCCATAGGGCCACCAAACCTCTACCACTTCCAAAACTTCTCAAAATATATCTACCATGTGTTGACAGTGGTACCACATACAGTACCAGTCAACAGAAAAGTCAAAGTCAATAGCATGGTAACTGGTAAGATTTGCTAGGTCTCAATGTTATCATTCAACTTTTAGTCATTTGTTCATAATTAGGAAAGAGATAAAAGTATACTATATGCAGAATTTTACATAGATAAAATTCCTAGCCTTGTATAATTAATATACATGAATGAGAAGTCTGAAGATTGGCAGGATAGTTCAGTAGTTTAGAGTGCTGATTGTGCTAGTTCAGTTCCCAGTACTGACATTAGGCAGTTCACAGCCTCCTGTAACTCTACTTTCAGAAACTCTAAAATTCTCTTGTAGCCTCCTAAAGTATCTATATGTATGCAGTTCATATAAACTCACACAATCATGCATAAATAAAACTGAACAAATAAATCCTTTTTTAAAAATCTAGAAGTTTCAAATCATGGCAGAAGGGATAAAAAAATCTAATTGAGATTAGTGTTTATAGTTAGTCACACTAGAGAAATCATTAAAACTGCATATATTTCCTTTACTTGGTAATGTAAACAAGGGTAGTAGGCAATTTTAAATGCCACATTCTCCTTGAATGACACCATATACTCTCTAGATATATTTTGGTTTGTAAAAATTACATATTTTGTGAATAGCAGTTGTATTTCTGAGCTTTTTGTCACCTTGACACAAGCTTGAGTCATCTAAGGACAGAGAGTCTCAACTGAGAATGTGCATCCATAAGAGTGGCCTGTAGGCAAGCCTAGGAGGAATTTTCTTGACTGATGATTCAGGCCATGCTGCCATCCTTGGACAGGTGTTCCTGGGCTATATAAAAAAACAATCTAACAAGTCATGGGGAGAAAGGCAGGAAGCAGGGTTCCTTCATGGCTTATCTTGCAATTTTTGTTTCTAGGTTCTTGCCATGAGTTCCTGCCCTGACTTCCTTCCATGATAAATGTCTTAGTTACTTTTCTATTCCTGTGGTGAGACATCATTGCCAAAGTAACTTATAGAAGAAAGAGTTTATTGGGGGCTTAGAGATTTCCTAGAGTGAGTCTGGCAGACAGGTAGGAATGGTGTTGGAGCTAAGACACATTGAGATACAACCAGTAAGCATAAAGAACTAACTAACTGGGAATGCCATGGGCCTTTGAAACCTCAGAACCTGCATCCAGTGATATAACCTGTCCAATAAGACCAAATCTCCTAATCTTTCCAAGACAGTTCCACCAACTAGGGACCAAATATTAAAACATGTACGTCTTTGGTGACTGTTCTCATTGGACCATCATAATAAACTATAAAATATATAAGCTGAAATAATCCCCTTCCTCTCCACATTGCTTTCAGTCATGGTGTTTTATCACAGTAATAGAAACCTAACTAAGAGCCAACCATGGTGACACGTCTTTAAATCCAGCACTCTGGAGGCAGAGACAGGTGGATCTCTGTAAATACAAGACTGGCCTAGTCTTCATAGGGAGTCCAAGAGCAGCCAAAACTAGAGAGACTCTGTCTCCAAAAAAAAAAGAAAAAAGAAAAGAAAAAGAAAACAAAAAAGAACAAGGGAAGCAAGCAAACAAACAAAAAACCTAAGACAGTAGCATAAAAACAAATTTAAAGAAATTGTAACTGAATGTATTCTTTTCTAAAGCACAGAAGATGGTAAAAGTTTAGGAGGTGAAGCCCATTTGGAAGAAATGGACTATTAAAGCATGTTCGTTGATTAATATTGGCCCTCTTTCCATATGCCTCTTTTTCCTGCTTCCTGTCAATCAAGTGAGTTGCATCACTCTGTCAGTTCTTAAGTCATGATGCTACGCATGCCTCAGGCCCACAGCAGTGCAACCAGATGACCCAAGACAGAAACCTCTGAAACTAAGGAAAGTGAATCATTTCTGCATATTTGTCACAGCCATAAAAGTGCAGCTTTCCATGCAAATACAACATGAAAGCCCATCCCTTAAAGGATGGACGACCTCCTCCACCCCACCCCCACCAAACTCTTCTTCTCAAGGAATACCTGACCAACCAGATCAGTCAAATGTAAGTTTGGATATGGGAATAGGCCCTCGTAGAATTCTTCAAAATATCACTTCTAGATGGTTACATGTTGCACATAGTTTTGTAAAAAGAAAACCTAGAACTCTGTTTTCATTTTGGTTCTACTTAGTGTTCCATAAATAAATGTTGAAATGAGCCAGGAGCTGGAGAGGGAACTGAACTATAGAGAGGAATTACAGTTAACTCCCTGAAATCCCTATGCACGCAAAAAGGGCTATCTAAAATATTTAAACCAAACAAAAATAAACAAACAAAAAAGCTCAACAATATTGAATTTTAAAACTATCTTTACAATCTTAAATAGAACTTAGGACATTCTAGACAAGCAAAAATTAATGTAGCCTTTGCCAGTAAACTGACTGAATTATAAGATGTACTTTAAGAAAAAAAAATGATACCACTCATTAACTCATATATACATAAAAAGGAAAAAGCAAAGAAGGAATAAGTACTGGTAATGTATAAATTTTATTTTTCATATTTTTCACTGAGTTAACAGAACAAAATTATTCAAAGTAGCAGTGTACTCAAATATTCATTTGAATTTCTATAAATTCAAATGTGATATGAATATAGCTCCACATTATACAAATAATACAGTTTTATATAAATAATCTATATGGTTATAAGTATATGTATACATATCACTGTAGATAAATGTAGTAAAAAGCATACAAGGATAGGAAACAGAAATTAGGATTATTTTGCTACTAATAAAAGACATACTTATTCATTACCATGAAAAAGCACATTTATTTAAGAATAAACCTAAATTAATTATAAAGTTACAATTATAAGTGTAAACTCAAAGATAATCGTAAAAAAAGAATAAAAAATTAAATGAGGAGGTTGGAAGACAGTGCAGTGAGCCATACACTTGCTATACAAAGTCGATAAGAAAGAATAAAAACCATAGAAACAGATACAGAGAAATAGAGTAAACTGGTCTTGTTTTTCAGTACAGTGGGATGAGCCCAAGCACTCGCATACAGGGCAGCCATTTTACCACTCAGCTACATTGCTAGCAAAGTCAACTTATTGTTAACAAATAAGTAAATTCACAAATTCAGGAAGGACAGTTTGTCTTTCAACTAACCATGCTGGAACAACTGGACAGCCACTTGCAAATAAATGAATCTAGACACACACACTTCACAAAACTTCACTAAAGCTGAACTATGGACCTAAACAAAAGGCATGCAAATGTTAAATAGAAGACAACATGGGAAAGGATATAGATAACATTAGGTCTCGTAATGATTCTTTAAATAGTACACTGAAAACACAGTCTATGAATTAATGACCTAGCAGGAATTCTTTAAAATCAGGAAAGTGTCTGTAATAGACAGCACAGTCAGTAGAATGAGAAGATAAGTCACAGATGAGAGGGAAAAGTACATGAATCATATCTTTGAAATTACTATTATCAGAATGAACAAATAATCCTTACTGCTCAATAAGCAGTTTAAAAACTGGACCAGATGGATAAAAGATATCTCATCAATGAAGATATATAAAAAGTAAAAACCCTGTGAAATAATTTTTAGCTCATATGCACCTGAGTTATGCTAATTAAAATGACAATGAGGGTGGACAACCTCAAATACCAAGGACAAGGATGTGGGCAAGAATGTGGAATAGTAGCAGTTCCTACTATTTTTAGTGAAATTGCAAAATTTTACAGCTATTTTGGAAGACAAGTTGGCAGTTATAAAACTAAATACACTTCTGTCATATGATTCAGCAATTATGCCCTTTGGTATTGACCAACAGTGATTGAACAGATATGTTCACATAAAATCCTGTATGTAAATAGCTACTGAAGCTTTGATGAAAGTTGTCAAATTTTCAAGTATTAGGAGAGAAGAAATGAAAAATAGAAAGGTTTTAGACGCTTAAAGCAAAATAAAACTGCTCTGCCCATTATAATGATAACTAATGCATATTTATGTATTTGTCCAGATCAGTGTAATATTCAAGACCAACAGAGAGCCTTTATATACATCACTTATGGTTTTTCAATGGAGGTTCATCAAGTATGAAAAGAATTCATTACTCAGATATGGCATGTTGACAGTTGAGTCAGCCATTCCTCTGGGGAGTTGGAAATATAAGGGAAAAACTCTAACTTCTATTCATGATTACGATAAACTTAAATGTGTTCTAAAGAATAAGTCCCTTTTAAAGATTGATAGAGAATTATATAAACTGTTAACAAGAAGCAGAGATGGTATCTGAATGATAATTCACAGCAGGTTGGGAAACAGCCTCCTCAAGGAAATATCTTCAAACCATTTTTAATAACTACAACATAGACTGAAATGAGTAGAATTGTCCTTTCTATTGCAAGCCACAGGAGATTCTAGATAACATAAAATTCAACGTTTTAACTGAAATTTTATTAATTCTTTGAGAATTTCATAGGAAGCATTTTCATCATATTCAACACCTCATCCAAGTCCTACCAGATTCAATGTTAACTCCTACCAACCAAATTCAAGTTCTCATCTTCTTTAACCTCCTCAAGTCCAGGTATGTTGCTCATCTACCTTCTCCACCTTTGCTCTCCAGTTTCTAACAGTTTTCATCATTGAAGTCTTTCATTTCCCTACCTAGGTTTTAGATGAGGTTGCTTAGATGCCATTGTCCATGAAATTGTTTCTCTGATTTCTTTTCCAGTCTATCATCATTTGTATATTGGAAGCTACTAACTGTTGTATGTTAATTTTATATCTTGCCACTTGTTGGACCTAATTATTAGTTCTAAGAGTGGTTTAAAGGTTCTAGTGGCCTTTCAAGTCTCTTACATATAGAACCATATCCTTAAGTGACAACACTTTAAGTTTGTTTCCTATTAGTAAAATTTTATTTTTTTTCCTTTTTCTCTAGCAACAAAGCTTCTAATATTATATTGAATAAGAGTAGAGTCTTGGTCTTCATTTTAGTGAAAATAATTTCATACTTTCCCCCAGTTGATATAATATTGGTGAGTATCTGGCCATTACTATGTTCAGATACATATCTTCTATTCTAAGTTTTATCAGAGTTCTTATGGAAATGTCAGATTTGTCAAAGCCTTTTCTGTATCTATAGAGATAAGTACATGATGTCTACCCTTGAATCCATTTGTGTAATTTATAACATGAACTGAATCATTTACTGTGGTGATTTGAATGAGAATAGCCACAGAAGCTCATAGATTTGAAGGTTTGGTCACCAGGGAATCAAACTATTTGAAAAGATTATAAAACATGGCCTTGGTGGAGAAAATGTGTCACTGGAAGTGGGTTTTGAGGTTTTAAAAGCTCATGAAAAGACCAGAGTCAGTCTCTCCCTCTCCCTCTCCCTCTCCCTCTCCCTCTCCCTCTCCCTCTCCCT
>NW_021604604.1:6838466-6887800 GCF_004785775.1 Grammomys surdaster
TTTTGCTAGTGGATCAGATCATAGTTCTCAGATAGTTCTCCAACATCATGTTTCTCTGTGTACCACTAAACTTCCAACCATGATGATCTCAGACTAAACCTTGAAACTGTAAGCAAGCCCAAATTAAATGCATTTTCTAATTATAGTTGCTTAGTCATAGTGCCTTTTCACAGCAATAAAACATTGAATAAGACAGAAATTTCTACTAGGGAGCTAGATATTGCTGTGACATACCTGACAAAATTGCTTGTTGGCAGAATGTAAACTTTGAGACTTTGAAATGGAAAAATTGTTAAAAGCTTTAAGAGGGCTTAATTGGCCCTAATAGTAAGATCATGGGCTACAGTGGTTCTAAGAAACAGTATAGATTATGATGGCCTGCCTCATGAAGCTTCATAGGAGAAGAATATTAATAATTGGCCTAGAGTCCATTACTGTGGTGATGAATATAGCTGCTTTTAGCCCTTGTCCAAAAAAATAATCTGCTTTATGCCAAACTGAAATTTTTTGGATCAATGATGTTGGCAAAGGAGATTTCAAGACAGTTTAGTATTAAATCTGTCATGTAGATATTGATGGTCACTTTATGCATATCTATAATGAGAAAGAGTAAGGTAAACAAGGAATTTTTTTTTAAAATGTACAGTTTCAGGAGAAAAAGATCAGAAAATGTATTAGAGCTAAGTCCAGTGCCCAAAGAAATATAAAGTTTACAGAAAAGCTTGATGGTAAATAGAATAATTAGAGAGATGACCTCAGAGCAAGACCTTGTCCATCTAAACTTCCAAATTATAAAAATGAATTTTAAAAGAGCATAAGCAGTGAAGGAGGCCAACAATAGAAAACTGAACAATGAATGAAGAAAACTAACAATAAAAATCTGGTGCAAATGTAATTAAAAAGGGGGTCAAGTTCCAGCTCCAACCAGAAGTATACCTTGGCCACTTCATTCTAGCTCTTTAATGTCAATGGTAAAAGAAAAAGATTGTGAAATAATCTCTAGAGCAAAATAAATAAATAAATAAATAAATAAATAAACCCACTAAGGCCAAGCATATGTAAGGAGTGTCCCTGCATGGAGGTCCAGAGAAGCCATTGGATTTCACTGGAGAGACAAAGATACTGAAGATGCCAGAGTCATGGGATATCTGTCAAGGAGGTCATGGTGTGGAAATAGCCAGAGAGAGAGAGAGAGAGAGAGAGAGAGAGAGAGAGAGAGAGAGAGAGAGATATTAAATTAAACAAAACTGAAAGTAGTTGGAGATCTGAAGAATGCATTTACATCAGACATGAAACTGCAGAGCTTGGAGTTGTTGGTTTTTGATCTTGCTTTGGTCCATTATTTCCTTTTCTTCTCTTCTGGAATGGTAAAATATATTCTATGCCATTATATGTTGGAAGTATGTGATCTGATTATTGATTTTGATTTCACAGGGGTTTAAAATTAAAGAGATTGTCATGAATCTAACAAGAGACTTTGAACTTTGGACTTTTAAATGCTGGTGAGACTGTCATAGACTATGGGGACTTTTGAATTTGGACTGAACGTATTTTGAATTATGATACAGCCACAGCCTGTGGGGACCAGAGAGTGTAATATGGTGGTTTGAATGACAATATTCAATGTTTTAGTTAGGGCTTTACTGCTGTGAACAGATACCATGACCAAGGCAAGTCTTTTGAAGGACAGAGTTTAATTGGGGCTGGCTTACAGTTTCAGAAGTTCAGTCCATTATCATCAAGGTAGGAACATGGCAGCATCCAAGCAGGCATGGTTCAGGGTGAGCTGAGAGTTTTACATCTTCATCTGAAGGCTGCTAGCAGAATACTTGCTTCCAAACAGCTAGGATGAGGGTCTTAAAGTCCACACCCACAATGATACACCTACTCCAACATGGCCACACCTTCTAATAGTGCCACTCTCTGCGCCTAATATATACAAACCATAACAGTCCAAATAGGCTCATAGATATGAATGCTTGATCTCCAGGGAATGGCACTGTTGGAAATGACTAGGAAATTTGGTATGTGTCATAATGACACTTGTCTTAGTTATGGTTTCCATTGTTGCAATGAAACAGCATAAGCAAAAGGCAAGTTGAAGAGAAAATAGTTTTTTCAGATACACTTCCACATTTCTGTTCATCACCAAAGAAAGTGAGGACAGGAACTCGAGCAGGCCAGAAATCTGGAGGCAGGAACTGACGCAGAGAGGATGGAGGCTTACTGCTTGATCAGCCTGCTTTCTTAAAGAACTCAGGACCACCCTCCCAAGAATGGTCTACAATGGGTTAGGCCCTCCTAGATCAATCACAAATTAAGAAAATGTTTTACACCATGAAGGTGGAGAAAAGCCAGCAAGGCTATGCCCACCTTGACTATGTTATTGTCTGTGACACATGACACTACCATCCAGATGTCTGTGAGACCATGAAAGGATGGCTTGGTTTCTGGTAGAGCACTAACTAGAGATGGCTGGAGACCCAGCAGGTATCCATGCCTGTGAGGGACAGTATATATTTTGCCATGCTCAGACTCTAGGCTCCTGACACATGGCCAAGATCTCCAAATGATCCATGCCTTTCAGTCACATAGGGCAACACCCCTACCAGCCCCTCCACAGGTAGAGGGCTTGACTACAGGCCTCAGCCTCAAGAGATTTCCATATTAATGAGATACCTAAAAGCCCTCAGCCTCAAGAGATTTCCATATTAATGAGATACCTAAAAGCCAGGGGGCATACACAATTAAGTATTTCTTCCCAAACCCTCCTCCCTTCCTATTTAAGTCAGGCCCTCCCTGACAAACGGGGGTGAGTGGGGGTCAGCCAGATTCATCCACTTTCCACCATGACAATAATCCTATTAAAACCAGAGACTTTCTCATGTCTTTGGGGCCTGCCTTGGAGAACCGAGGCCTCCGATTATCAAGCCACTGTCTAATCTCCCATGGAGGGCTTCTCTGCGTTCCAGCCACGGAGGAGGCCGCTGCCCGATTCAAGCAAGCCAGCCGACCCACAGGGCACTGTTGGGGGCTTTGAACCCTGCCCCCACATGATATACAGGCTGAGATCTCTACATACCCAGGCTTCTCACTGCTCAGCGTCAGCCCAGATCCATGCAGAGGGAACTCAGTCAAATTTCTGCTCTTCTGCCTCCCTGAGCTGCGGTTGGAGCCAACTGGGGTGGCAGACACGCAGGATCCACAACTCCACCCAACAGAACCCACGCCTGCCCACATGCACAAGCTAACAGCCACACAGATGTCCATGATCTGTGGTACAGCCTGAAGCCATGTTGAGTTCTATGGGTTGTGCAGCTTCTGGGAGCCATAATGACAGGAGTGCCCCATACTGTCTACTGAGGTCATGGAAATGTCTGGGTCTATTCTGTTGCTGAGGACCATCACGGGTCTATGCTCCTACTACAGCTGGGGGGTGGGGGGGTGTATTTGTCATATCCATGGCCCTAGTTACTATCTAAGGTCTTGAGATTGTCCATGGTTTGTGATGCTTTCTGAAGTCATCCTAATATCCATGGGTCATACTGCCACCAAGGGCTACATTGGTGTGAGTAGCTTATGCTGTCACCTGAGGCCACAGTGATGTCCATGGTCTGAACAGCCTCTGAAGGACTTGTCTGAATTCATGATCCTACAGCAGCAAGGAACTGTGTTTGTGGTCTATGCTGTTTCCAGAAACTCTATATAGGCCAATGATCCACATTCCTACTGACTGTGGAGAGCAAGGAGGATACTTTTGCTGTGATACGATGACTTCAGACACACAGTTGCAAGGGAAGGAGACAAAATGCTTCTGTTACAACTCCAACCCCACAACTCCCTGGTGTCAAAAGTTACAGCCTAGATAGGAAGCCACTAAAAAGAACTCTTCAAAAGTGTGGTATGGATACTGAAGAGTATCTCTTCACAATTGATTGCTTCTGCTGGAGATGTGGGAGGAGAAGGACTTGGATGTATTTAAGGGAATGACCAGTAAGAGTTTGATCATGCTCCAGGGAGTATACAGATAATACAAATTGGACTTGAATTTTTGTTGGTTTGGTTTTTTTTTTTTTGTTTTTGGGTTTTTTTTAAATTTTTTGTTGGGGGGGGTGATCATAAGAAGGGAATAGGCATAGAAGGAAGAGGAAGTGAATGTGATCCAGGTGCATGATATGAAACTCCCAAATTATCAATAAAAATGTTTTGTTGAAAAAAGAAAGAGAATGCCTAACAGTCAGATATTATGGAAGCATTTTCTCAACTGTGGTTCCATCTTTAGGATAACTCATTTGTGTATCAAGGTGACATAAGACTAGCCAGCTCAACTCCATTTTTATTCCTAATTTTGTCAATTTAGGTCTTCTCTATTTTGGTTAGTTTGGCTACAGACATGTTAAGTTTTTGTTTTTATTTTTCAAAAATCTTTGTTTCATTGGTATTTTAAAATATTTGTTTGGTTTGTTTCTATTCCATTAATTTCTGCCACGATATTAATATCTTTGTGTCTTTTTCCTCAGGCTGCCAGAGGTTGACAGACATTTAGACATTAGACAGAGCATGAATGCCAAGAGCAAGTTCTGCTGGGAGAAAACAGCAAGGAGCAGCTTTCTTTGTATTACAAGAATGTCAGTCTAGGCTTCATGACACCCAGAGAGACTGTTATGGGCACTTACATAGACAAGAAATGCCCCTTCATTGGTAATGTCTCCATCAGAGGTCAGATCTTTTCTGGTGTCATGACAAAGATGTAGATACAGAGGACCATAGTCATCCATAATGACTATGACCACTATATCCAAAAGTGTAATCACTGAAAAGCACTACAAGAAGATGTTTGTGTACTTGTCCCCCTGTTTCAGGGATGTGCTGATTAGTGGTATCATCACTGTTGGATTTTCTCAATGGTTTTTATTTTAAAGTCTAATTTCTTGGCTATTAGAATAGTGACCGTTATTTGTTTATAAGGTACTTTTGCTTGAAATACCTTTTTCTATTCTTTCACCCTAAAGCAGTGTCTTTTAGAGTATGCTGCATTTCTTGGTGGCAACAAGTTTATGGTTTTCTAATTCTTAATTCAATTAATTCAAAGTCTGTGCATTTTAGGGGGAAGGATTGAGACCATTGATATTCTGACCAATACCTTTGCTAGGTAAAATAGACTGGGTGGGCAATAATCTTCCATAAATTAAAATAAACTTTTTAATAACTTACTACATTTAAAGTTTCTGATGAAAATCTACTATCATTCTGATAGGTCTACACTGTTGTTTGACTTGGTGTTTCTCTCTTTCCAGTTTTAACATTTTTTTTATTTTTGCTATTTTTATTATAATATAAGTATTATAATATATAATTATAATATATGACATATATTATAATATAATATATAATTATAATATAATATATTATTATATATGAGTTTTCATAGCTTTTCCTATGTGGTATGTTACATAATTCTACTATATGCGTTGGCATCTCTTTTCCTAACTCGGGGAAGTTTCCCATTATGACTCTTTTGAAACTACTTTTCTATGTTTTTAGAAAGATTCTTGCCTTTCTATTCCCATAACCCACTGGTTGATATTTCCATGATGTTGTAAATATATGAAAATACTAACTCATGCCTTCTTATTATTCTATCCTTCTCCTTGTTGGATTTCTCCAATTCTACATCTTAAAAAAAATCAGTTATTTTGTGTTTTCCTTGGTTCAGTCTATTGTTAAACTTTTCTACAGAGCTTTTTACTTGAGGTATTATATTTTGCATTGTTGGCATTTCTGAAAAAAAGACATTTTCTTCAGTATTTCTTTCTTGAATTCCACTTTTATATCTTCCATCACCTTCCTTAGTCCACTTAGTGGTCTGGATTTTCTCAGGAGATTTTTCTTTTCCTTGATTTTCTTTATAATCATTCTTCGTAGTTCTCTGACTGGAAGTTTGTCTATCTAGCTCTCAATGAATGTCATTACTGTAAACTTAGTAATTTCAGGAGGAGCTATGTTGCTTTGGATTTTCTTTCTTTTTTTAGCTTTGCTTTGTTGGATTTATGAGTTAGGGGTTATTTCCTTCCTTCACTTTTAATAGTATTTTTTCAGTTGAAATATTTTCTATGTTCAAGTAAGATTTGGAAGTAGTTGAGCTGAGGCTTATACTTCAGCAAACAGTTTCTAAATTCAGTAACTCACAATAATAAATTCAGTAAAAAAAACACACAAACTTGGCTACTTTATAAACTAAACTCAACTTTATATAGTTACTAATTCAGCATCTTTACCTCAAAAGGAAGGACATCCAGGAAGTACACACACTCCTACAGAACCCAGAATTCTTCACCCAACATGGAAGATAGAAATGAACTCTTCCACTTGGCAGGCAGGAGGCACACACAAAATTAGAAAGTAAAGTTAAATAGCACCAATTTAAGTTGTTTACAGAAAGTTTAAAAAGAAGGGCTCCCAGGCAAGGAAGTAATATCAATCAAATAAGCAGCAATTTTACCTATTAATGATGTCTTACACCTGACCCTATGGAGTTCTTAAGTTAAATAAAAATGTAGCAAATTCCTCTGAAGGAATAATTGTAAAGTACCCTAGACTGTTGTGGGGAGTTTTTCCACTCATTCTCCTGTTCCCAGGAATAACAACTCTGAGGCTTTATTATATTTACAAACACCTTGGCCATAGCTTGGCTTATTCTCTGACTAACTCCAAATTTAATATCCCATTTATTTTGATCTCAGTTATGCCACATGGCTCAGCTTTCAAGTGCCCTTTATGTCCCGGGACAGATCCTCCCACACACCTGTCTCTAGGCCAGAAATACTTTCTGTCTACAGGATGACCCACCTTGTATTCTCTCCTTTCCTATAAGCCATAGTTTTTGGTTTGGTTTGGTTTGGTTTGGCTTGGCTTGGCTTGGCTTGGCTTGGCTTGGCTTGGCTTGGCTTGGCTTGGCTTGGCTTGGCTTGGTTTGGTTTGGTTTGGTTTTAATAGACAATTGATGTACCAATACAAAACACAAGATAGTCTCTATACACTATCCAGAAGTCTTCGTGGCTGTTCTGTGACCACAACACCAAGACTAATGCTTTTATTGATTTTTCTTGTTTACTTTTCTCTTTTGACTGCCATTCATACATACCCTTAAACATTAAACATGTCACTAGCTCACAGGTTACATTAAAAGCAAAAGACTTCTCAATCAAATTTTCCTGAATGTATACCAGGTGAAGTCTAGACTGTAGTATTTGCAATAGATATATTTGGTGCCTAACACTTCATTCTGAGAGTTTGTATCATTTTTCATTTCTACAGAGCCAAGAGCAGCTGAGAGCATATTGTTTCTTCCTTTTCAATTTTGGTTATGCTCTCTTAATCCTTGCTTCTGTCCCTGCCCTAGAGGAATCCTGAATCAATAGATTTATTTTTAAGACAATAAACTCATATACCCATGAGTCCTTGGAGAGTTAGTACATTTCTGAGAAAAATATGAGTCAACGTATGTGAGTATCAAGAGCCCACCATAGCTTAATATAGGGAGTATTACAAAGGCTGGATAAAATTACCTAGCTGGCAGTTCCCAGAAGACATCTGTCAGGATTCTGTACATGTTAGAAAAGTGCAGGTGGGCTGAGGCACTAGAATTTGATGTTTTATTGCGAACTTGATAAATATTTGACAAACTGATTGATAATGGCTACCTTAGGGCTCAAATAGAAAATGACTTGACACATAAACAGACTTCCCATGAGTGATTGGGTCTATAGGGTGATGGTAAGAGATATTTGCATCATGGGCTATGGCTCAGAGGTCAAGGACAAAAAAAAGGGATTTTTTTTCAAGGTGACAGAAGGAAATACGGAAAGGTAGGACAAGGGATTCACAAACAAGAGATTATGAGGCTCCTGGCTATGAATGTACAGAACTGCTGGAGCAATGGAGTGACTTCTAACTAGGTTTCATCTGAAATGCAGAAATGAGAAAAGACTAAAGGGATGTGGCAGAGTTTGGAACAGAAACAAGGTAAGAATGCTGCTAGCTTGTTTGTAGTATTAAGCAAACAGAAAGGCAGTATTCTTCTCATGTCTGCCTTTAGGTTGTACATTTGCTATAGTTTTTTTTTAATGCTCTGCTGTGTTATTTTAACCTCTTTCTTTTAGAATCTTGAAGCTGTAATTTATATCTGTGCAATAAAATTATTAAATATTAAGTTATTTAAAAATAATGTTATTCTGTCATTTCAGAATAACAAAAAGTTATTTTAATGCTTTGTGTATAATAATTTTTAAATAATATTTCACATGTAGGACATGACCTTATAACATGGCCCTTTATTTTCTTCTCTGGATAAGCAGCACCCAATAAACAAATGGCTTTCTACCATTCTTTGAGACAATTACAATGAGTGTCTTCCTATATGATAATGGTCCTGATCAGATTTGCTGGTAGTACCAACAGGAAAACCTTCAGAGCATCTGTAAGACAGAAAAAACACAATAAAAGACTGTGGCACCCAACCTTCCTAATGCAGCAATCTTTTCATACAGTTCCTTATGATGTGGTGACCTCCAGCCATTAAATTATTTTCATTGCTACTTCATAACTGTAATTTTGTTACTGTTATGAATCATAATGTAAATATCTGTGCTCTCTGATGTTTTTACGAGACCTTTTCATGAAAGGATCATTGGACCCCCCAAAGGGGTTATGACCCACAGGTTGAGAACCACTTTTCTAAGGCGCATGTTAAACTCTTGCTATCACTTTCTTGGCTTTGGGTTCTCCACACAAGGGTGAAACAGAACCAGACAGTGATAAATGAGTACTAGAAGCAGAAGATCATGATTTCACACAAACAACGACTCAACAAGCCCAGCTGGCAGCTGCAACCGAAATCAATAAGAAGCTAGTGGGCAAAGTTTGTAGGGAAAACAAAAAAGAAAGAAAGAAATGGAGGACTATATCTAAGCTGAGTCACTACCAAACTAGAGGGGATCCTAGTATCACTAATCAAAAATCTAAGTACATCCCTCTGTCCTTACAAAGCAAGAAGATTGCCGGTGCCCTTTGTGGAAACTTAAATTGAACTCAGCAAGTACTGAAATTGAACTCACAGCAAGCAGTTAGAAGTGCTAACGATATAGAATCAGCTAGGTTACAAGCAATCGTGGGAAAATCAAGAGCAATCCAAACCTGAACACCAGTAATGGTACTAAATACTACTAAGAAACTAACATACAAGTACAACATCTTAAATTAAGATCATACTTTTGGAGCATTTCAAATGGTAACTGAAGTTTGGTTGGAAATTTTTAAAATTTCTATTATTAATATAGTTGCAGCTTCTTAGATGAAAATCTAGAAATATTATATATATATGTATATATATATGTATGTATACATATATATATACATATATATATAGTTTGTGTTAGTATAGTCCTAGAAATATTTCAAGTATTAATTAAAACTAATTAATATAAGCCTTCAAATTCATTCTTTCAGCAACTATAATCAGAGAATTTTTAATACTCCCAAAGATGTAAGTATAAAAAGTATCAAATTATATAATCCTAAAATCAATAACATTAACTAAATGGTAAAACCTAATAAAATACCAAAGTTTAAGTGTGTTAAATTGGAAAAAAGCATAAAACTGCACTCTTTTAAAAATACAGATTCAAAAGTAGATACATATTGAGTTTTTTCCATTCACAGTTATTCCATATTCCTTCAAAACAGCAACTTTATTTTCATTGTAGAATTAATTTCTGTTGTTTTGATATAGTCAAAAAGGAATTTTTTAACCATTGACTCACTCTCTCCTGTAAATTACAGGTGAGAATGTGAATCCGAGGAGTAATTTAGAATCCGTCCCGACTGTAAAAATTAGTAGAAACCTGGATCAGATTCCAACTGAGGTAAAGCAGTGGCCTGGTCCTGCTTCGTCTGATGAACAGTTGACTCTACTAGCTCTTCAGTCTCCATCCCTTGCCAAGCCCAATTGACAAAACGTTCCCCTGATCTGTGAACTCTTTTATATCCATTATCCTTCCCATGAATGTCCCCATTTTTTAGGATTTCCTGATTAGATACTATTGATTACAACTGAAATATTACTGTGTTAATCAACACTTAAAATGTATGTTTCTATGAATTCTAATGCTGTTGATCATGAAATCAACAATTACCAAAATGAAATACAGAAATTAATCAGAAAAATCTTATATTCCCATCAAGGAAATCATTAAGTATTGGTTAAGGCATCTTTAGTGTCTGCTTACAACTGATACAACTGCTTATTCACTGAGAAAAGCACACCTGCATAAAAGCAAAGAAGTGATTTAAGCCAGGGAATTCAGGCAGCCATAGGAACTCAGCTTCAACCTAAGGAAACAGAAATTGCCTGTGCATGCAAAATAATATAAATTCATTATCAGTGCATCATTTCTAAATCCATTAATATTAATTTTTAGAGATAATATATTTTAATTTTTGAGTTTAAGATCATGCTGTCCTATAAATTTTAAAAAGTGGCAAATCCCATTTTGGATTCTTTATCAGGGAAACAAAAATAACATATCAACATAACATATCAGCCTTTTAAAACATTTAAAATATCTTTCTTAAAATTTTTGCAGACTGTCACAATACTGATAATATAAGTATAGTAACCTTCCAATCTGTTTTTAAAATAGGTTTTAAGTAGCAACAATTTTCCATACTTTCCAGTTTTTAATAAAGAGACTATTTAGTTGATTTTTTATTGTTGTTATAAAACTCTTATGACCAAAGCAACTTATGAAAGAAAGACTTCATTTGGAGCAGAGTCCATTCTAGTGAGAGAGCCACTGCCTGCAGTAGTCTGGGTGACTAACTGAGCAAACACATCTCCAGCAACACAGAGAAAGCAGAGGATTCAGAAGAGATGTGAGAAGAGCCTATAAACTCTAAAGCCCATCCCCCAGTGAGATACTTTCACCAGCAAGGTTCCACTTCCTAAAGATTCCATGACCTCCCTAAATGGGTACCACCAAGACAAGACCCAAATATATGGACCTTTGGGAGATAGTCCTCATTCAAACCACTACAGGGACAAAGAGACATTGAAAAAAGGAACAATCAGATGAGAGAATCATGCAAAAGAAATCAGACTGTACAATCATCTCCAAGAAAGTGAAATTTGCCTGCAATTCTGTAGTCACTTAACAGAAATAAAGATGAAACAAAATACTAGTGCTGGAACCATGAAAACAAAACAATGTTAACAGAATCATTAACCTGTTTGAAAACAACATTGTGAACGGGGGAGATTGCTTAGCGGGTAAGAGTATTTGCTGAGATGGGAACAAATACAGAGACCTATAGCCAACCATTATGGGGAAAGAGAAAAAGTCCAAATTGTAGGTCTCCATCAAATCCCTTCCCTCAGAACTCAAGGAATCCCTTGGAAAAAAAGGCAGAAAGATTTTAAGACTCAGAGGGATTGGAAGACATGAGGAGAACAAGGCTGTCTCAGTCAATTAAGCAAAGTGCATATGAGTTCCTAGAGATTGGGGCAGCAAGCACAGAGCTTATATGGATGTGTGTCAGGTTCTCTACATATAAACTATAGCTGTTAGCTTAGTATTGTTATGGGAGTTCTAACTGTGAGGACAAGTGAATCTCTGACACTGTTGCCTATACTTGAGACTCTTGAGACTCTTTTGTTGTGTTGCCATATCCAACTTCACTATGTCAGCTTTTGCTTCATCTTACTATATGTTATTTTGTCATGTTTGGTTGTTATTCCTTAGAAGCCTGTTCTTTTCTAATGAGAGGCAGAAAGGGAGTGGATCTGGATGGGAGGAGATATGGGGAGGAACCAAGGGGAGTAGAAAGAGGGAACACTATAATCATGATATTGTATGAGGTAATAATTGATTTCCAATAATAAAAAGAATACTTGGTGCCAAAACATAAGGACCTGAGTTCAGTCCCAAGTGCCATATTCAAAAACTTTCTAGGATGGCAGCGTGTGGCTGTAATTCTAGCACAGTACATTCCTGTCTATAATTCCAGACAGGAAGATTGCTTGGTCTTGCCAACTACCAGTCTAGCCCCAAGTTCACTGAGATACCCCATCTCGAAGGAATAAAGCAGAGAAGTTATAGAGCAGTAAACCTGACAACTTCCTGTGGCTTCCACATGTGATCGCAAGCACACGTCCTTGCATATACACATGTGTATATGCTACACATGTCCACACTAAAGGAAAACAATGAAAATGTATCATCATTATGGCCTGAAAGAAATATTGTTATTAGCTTTTGGCTTTAGTAGTATAAATTAATTTATAAACTTGATTCAGGATAAGAAAGTCAAATGCTATGCTATCTTAACCTTACAGATCCAAACAAGTTTCTTCAAATATATTATGTCATCTATGTTCAACTGAAATCCATTTTCTTAAGAAACAACAGGATCCTGAAAATAAAATTGGGTAGAAAAGCAATTTTACCCAAGTAAAAGAAGAGATGAGTTCTCTTTGCCTTTGATGTCTACATAGATGACATTTAGACAGCGTGTTGAAAACTAATTCGACAAAGTGGTTCAGAAGGTCTGAGACTTTTATTTCAGAACTGTTCCCTCCAAAATAGATGGTAACAGAAGGTGACATGGGAGTCAATAGTAATTAAAGTGATAACTCAAAGATATTGCTTAATAACCAAACTCTAATATATTTATTTGGAGAAATATTTAGTCTCACTCTCCTCCTAAAATGAAAAGTCATTATTCTTAACTTTATGAAGACATATTTGGGCACATAATTTTTTTGAAAAATCATTTCAAAATTTATGGTGGTCAATATACAACTCTGCTGGGTTCTCAACATGGTCTGGATTGTCTCATCAGACCAAAATTCTAAGTTCTTATTTTTACAATTATTAATCAATAACTCCCACCAGGAGAACAAGAGACACATCCTTTGTGTTCATTTTTTCCCTTGAAGAGATTCAAGCCAAAGAGATCCTGACTGAAAAGGAATTTTATGTGAATTTTAGGAATCCTGAACAGGGTTTAGTCTGCTTATTCTATGAAGGGTGATGTAGGAATGGTTCTATGCCATGTGGGCTATCAGTCTCTGCCAAAGCTACTCAATTCTACTGTAATGTCAAAAATAATTACAAGCAACATAGAAATGAATGGATGTAGCTGTGTTCTGATGCAATTTTATTTACAAACACAGATATTAAGCCAGATTTGAGTATAGTATCTTCCCAAGTTATTACAGTACTGTAGCATTCATCAAACCAACTTAAGATGAATATTTGAAGCTCAAAGGAACTGAATATGAATTCCCATATTTCTTTAAGGACCAACAGAATACATGGTTTGACAATTTTACTTATTTTTTCCACTAGACTGGATCTTTAGTTTTTCAAGCTAGATAGTTCTAAATTCTCTGTAAGGAGATATACTATTACTCCAAATAAACTAAGAAAATTTATCATCTGTTGTTAAAGTTAAGTTTTGTGAAAAATAATTGTGACACAGAATGAAAAACAGATGTAGGTGATGTAGATGAAGATGCTATAGAGTGGAAGCAAATGCAATAAGATATTATTCAGCCTTTCAAAGGAATTTAGTACTGATAAGTGTGACATGGATGAACTTTGAATCCATTATTCAAAATTGGAGTAGCCAAATCCAGAGATCACACATTTCACAAATCCTATTATATGAGATATACAGAAGAACAGAGAACAAAGACCCAAGAAGGGTAAAGACCCAAATCAGATCAATGAATACCAGAGAGGTAAACAGGAAGTACATACATAATGAGATTTAGGTCTCTTTAGGGTGATGGACAAAGTTGAACTAGGCAGAGGTAGTAATTTAAAACTTGTACAAAAGCATGAAATGCTAATTAAGTTCTCTTTATATTAATATGATGTGTGAATTCTATTTCAGTTGTATTTTTAAAGCCTGCTGGCAATTATTTTGTTTCCAGTTAAGAAATTTTGAGTAAATAAAACAAACATCTTGCATCGGTGCTCTGAAGATTCATTCATATTTTTTCCTTAAGCAAGTGCATACTGTACTCTCTCCAAGGAGCCTTTACGGAAAGACAAGGAAAGACCATGCCTTTAGGAATGCCAAGAGAAGCAATGGACAACAGTGATTACATGAAGTATAAGTTCAGGGAATGAAGGTGTGTGTGTGTGTGTGTGTGTGTGTGTGTGTGTGTGTGTATTTAAAAGCAGACTTACTGTCATTTGCTAGGAAGGGTAAAATAAAGGAGTAGCAATGTTGGGATTCATAAATGTATGGAAGGACTTACCAGAGTTCCAGAGTTCACCAAAGAGCAAAAGACAAACCTTAACAAAAGCTCTGCATTGGAATAGATGATAACATGTGTGGTCTAAAACTTACCAAGGGAAGAGAAAGCTTATTCCCCATGGTTGATCAAGTAGACACAAGCCAGTTCATGCAGCATTGGTATGACTTGGTACAGATCTCTATACCCTAACATCAGTGGGAAAACACTACAGTTTCTTCAAGGAAATTATAGCATTCAAGATGCTTTCCAAATGAAAACTTCAACCAGACCTCATGGGGAGTAGGGAAGAATTAATTCATATGCGATGGCAAAGTAAGGGATTATGTAGAAAAAGGAAGGAAAGGAAACATGGTCACAACAAAAGAAACAATGTTCACCCCTACAGGCTAAAGATGATTTCACTGCTCTCATGATTATTTATGTAACATGACTTCATGGTGTAACATCAACTAAGTCTCCTTTTTGCATACATGGTGTCTTAGTTAGGGTTTTATTGCTATGAAAGGACAATATGACCAAGAAAACTCTTATAAAGGAAAACATTTAATTCAGGCTTGTATACAGTTTCAGAGGTTTAGTCCATTGCCATGATGGTGGGAACCATGGCAGCAGTGTCATGGCAGACATGGTAATGGAAAACACGCTGAGAGATCAGAATCTTGGTTTACAGGCAAAAAAGAGGAGACTTTGTCCCACCCTAGGTGTAGTTTCAGCATATAAACCTGCCTCCACAGTGGTGACTTCTTTCTTTCATAGTTATTCTGCCATCCCCCCAAACACACACACACACACACACACACACACACACACACACACTCACTCCCTGTTCCCAGTATGGGACTCAAGGCAAAGGAGACAAGTTAAGAGGCCAAGTTTTAGGCTATGTCTAGACTCCATTTCACATGTTCTCTATAGCACCAATGTTCACAGGTGTGTCTTTTTTCTAAGGGGTTTATAAATAAATATTTGACCTCAAGCTCCAGATCATCTGGAATAAACAATCATTTCTCTGGTCATAAATAACTAATGAAGCTGCCTTTTCCTTCCAGCATCTCATGTATGAAATCCTAAAGTGACTACAGAGTTTATTCCCCTAATAGTAACTCGCGTGCCACACCTAGAAGGCACTGGAAATATTTGAACATTGGAAATGGAAAGGAGTTATTAGAAGCTCATATTTTCTGAATGAAAAAGTTCAGAGAAATGACTATGCACACTGAATATATATGAAAATAATAAGGAGAAAGAGGAGATGAGCTGTGTCAATATGATGAGCTCATATTTGAATGTAGGTATGCACCACAAAGCGACTTTTCAATTGAAGGTTGACTGCATTATGTAATTCTGGCCTCTTAAAGTTGTGTTGCCTAGAGACATCATCACTAATATTGTTCACATAACTGGACTCCATGATGTTCCTACTGTGAAAAAAATCACATAAGACTGTATTTCTCAGGTTATGTCCCTACAATTCCATGATGAAAGGAATTTATCAACAGATGGGATGTAATGTGGATAATAGGGTGTGTTTATCGGGAACCCAGAAGAGATGTCAAGATATGGAGGACAGCCTAGAAATTCCTGTCATATAGTGAGACACAGAAAGGGGAAGATGGCTTGGGACCCAACAGCACAGTGTTCTCTACTTAATACTCAGGAACAAGGTTGTGAATGATCCAACAGGAAAACTGGAGATGGCTGGTAAGATGGCTGGTAAGATACTTGCCATCAAGTCTGATAAACTGACTTTGAGTGCTAAACCAACATGGTAGAAGGTAAGAACCCACTCTAATGAGTTGCCTCTGATCTCCACATATGTATTATGGCACATATATACACATACGCACAAATGCATACCAAACAAATAATATTTTAAAATGAAGACTAAGGAGTAGATAGTAAAGTAGGAAAAAGCTGTGTGGATCTTAGAAGATGCAAGGGTGGATAGTGACTTCAAAAATGTAGAACTAGTCACAGGTTAAAGGTGTTTCTTGCTGAACCTGATGACCTGCATTTGATTCTCTAGGACCCATATGGTAGGAGAGAAAACCCACTCTCTCTTTTTTTATTGGTTATTTTATTTATTTACATTTCAAATATTGTCCCCCTTCCCAGTCTTCCCTCCACAATCCCCCCCAATCCCATCCTCCATCCCCTTTGCCTCTAAAAGGGTACTCCTCCACCCACCCACTCCTGCTTCACCCCTCTAGCATCCCTCTTCTCTGGGGAAATTAGTCTCAACAGGACCAAGAGCCTCTCCTGCGATTGATGCCAGATAAAGCAATCCTCTGCTACATTTGTATCTGGAGTCATGGGCCCACTTATGTATCCTCCTTGGTTGGTAGTTTAGTTCCTGGGAGCTCTGGGGGTAGGGGGGAGTCAGGTTAGTTGATATTGTTGTTCTTCAAATGGGGTTGCAATCCCCTCAGCACCTTTAGTCCTTCCCTTAACTCTTCCACTGGGGTCCCCAGGTTCAGCCTGATGGTTGGCTGTGATTATCTGCATCTCTCTTAATGAGATGCTGGCAGAACTTCTCAGAGGACAGCCAAACTAGACTCCTGTCTGAGAGCACTTCTTGGAATCAGCAATGGTGTCAGCAGATGGAATGGATGCTAAAGTGGGGTGGTCTCTGGATGCAGTTTCCTTCAGTCTCACATCCATTTTGTGTCCCTGCATTTTCTTCAGACAGGAACAATTCTGGGTTAAAAATTTTGAGATGGGTGTGTGGCCCCATCCCTCAACTAACCCATTCTCAAACATTGTTCTCTGACTTTCCTCCAAACATGATATCACATGAAGACATGCAAGTACACATGCATGCAAACAATTGTGGATGCATGCATGCATGCACATACATACATACATACATACATACATACATACATACATACATTGAATAATAAATGACATAGTTGATGATCTGACCAGCTGCTGACACATCAAGCAAGCTGGACACTTAAAAACTTGCTTCCTAAATTAATCCATAAGGCATTTTCAATTTAAGTCTGTTTGGTTTTATTTCATAAAACTCATCACTTGTACCACAAGCCCAGAGAAGGATAGTAATCAGGTTAGTAAGTGGAGATTTTGCCAGAAGTTGTTACAGTAGTTAGGATCAGGGGAAAACACGTTTTAAGAAGTTAATATTACATTGGCTGCTATTGTTTTCCTTTAAATCTATATTATTTCTACTGGAAAGCAAAAGAGTGAAGGGAAGAGGCTCTGAAGAATTCAGTGAAAATCTCTCAATTCCAATTTCTCCTTCCTCAGTAGAGCACTGGACTATAATCAAAGCTAGAGCAGAAGGCATGGGACATTCTAAGAAGAGAGACATGATGTCCATGTCATGCACTGCTGTATATGCAGGTCCAAGCACAGCATCTGGAGTCATGGACCCACCTATGTATCTATATTCTATAGCATTCTATAACTGAGAAACAATAGTGAAAAGCATGGTGAGCATCACATGCAACTTCACAGGAGTGTAATGGATAAATGAATTTGGCTGTTGAGTTCTTGCATTGTTAGGGATTTGTCCTAATCCAATCTTGAGGGCTTTCTGCACAGTAAACCAGACGAGATAAGGAAGAAAAGAAATTAAACATCGTGAAACAAAATAATGTATTACTTATATATTCCCGAGACATTGGAACTGCCAATGGGAAGCCTGATAGTGACAGTTTAGCCAACAGGAAAGGAAAGAGAACACGGTGGGGATGGATCCTATTTAAAGATCCATAGGCATTTTTCCTTAGCTTTTCCTACAGGGCTGTGGATTGCCTAGTTTAAAATGCAGTATATGCAAGGGGTTTCTATTTGCCTGATCCCAGTGCTGAGATTTAGATGTTTTGAGGGTCAGCAGCTATGACGTATAGTGGGTGTGGGGTGAGTGGAATAAGGGACAGTATACTTGTATTGCAAGCAGCCACTTAGGGAAGTGTTAGTAAGGCCAACAGATATGGATACAAGCAATGTCTTCAATTTAGAGGTTTCTAAATGTGTATAGTGTTAGCAACTATATTAGACAGATCTGGGATGTTCTTTATCTCTCCCCATACACATCAATTTATTAAAACCATCTATTCTTCTATGGATCCTGAAAATTATGTTGTCTTCTGTTTAAATCAGATGTAAATACAACTAATAGATTATGTGCATTATTTTGACAAAGAATGCTTACAGTGTCCAGTCGTCAATAACATAGGGAATCTTGAAAAACACTGACAAAAATCATCTAGTGTGGGCTGAGAATGTGAACCCTAGATACAACAGATTGTAAAAACCCTCAGTTGAAGCTGTCCTAAAAGCTAGAACAAGCAAGCACAGGGTGCAGAGAATTCTAGGATCAAAGCTGAGGCCAGGGGCCGACAGGAAAGCTAAAACTGCGAACACGGACACTCCCTAAGACAAGCTGGAAAGACTCATATACACAGGGAACTTGTCCAGAGGAGAGCAGGCACTTTTGTGTATGTTCCCCTGGGAGATGGTCATCTCAATGTGAAGAGTGGAGGAAAATCTTCACACAGTCTTAGAACAGGAATGAGAAAGGCAACCTTCTGATTGATGCCTACAGTCTCCCACAACACCTCCATTAAGGAAGGCCTAGTTTTGGCAAGAACTGTTTTATCAGATTCTGGCCAATGAAATTCTAGCCTGAGAGTCTAAACAATCCCAGCCCCAGAGTTTAAGTAGTCTTAGCACTAGAGTCTAACTAATCCCAGCCCAGTCAACAGCAAGGGGAAGGGATCTTTAAGATCAGCTCTTCTGGGGTGAAGAAGTATAGAAAGCTGAGAAGCACTTGAGAGGCTTGCTGCTCAGATGCGTGGGCTCTCTGAAAGACCCAGACCTAATCCCAAAACCACAAGATATTCTACTTGCCTCACTTCTAACCACAATATTCCATCTCCTATGGAACATGGATTCCAGCAGAAAGCACAGAATACCTGAGTCTCTGTTCAGACTCCTTTTCCACAGAGACAGAGGGACAAGGGCTGAAGTGAGGCCCAGAATTAGAATCCTCACCCACATATACAAAGCTCTGGGTTCCATCCTTAGTAGAGGAAATATTTGCTGCTAGACCAACAGCAGACATGAAACTTTCAGTCCAATCAGCAGAGAAGTTGGAACTAGAGGCTCTTCCACTTGCATTTCTTATATGCTGTTTATCATCCAAACATATCAATGCTACTGAGATGTGAAAGCACAGAACGTTAACAACTCAAGCCTCAGAAACACACTGGGAACAAGACAAGACTATAAGTTTTATTAAATAGGAACTTTAAAAGTGGCAATTAATGTAGGAATAGCTTGAATAGTAATATATTACTGAAATAGAGAATTGGCCTCACTAGGCATCTAAGAAGTTTAAGACTACAGCAATCAAGATAGCAGGTTATAGACAGGAAAAGGCAAATAGATCAACAGAGAAGAAAAAGCAGCCTGAACATCCCATAATATCCCTGACAAATATGGCCAACTGAGCTTCCACAGAATAATTAAAGCAATCCAGTGTCAATGGGTGGTGTCTCCAACAAAGGGCATTGGGACATACACAAAATATAGCCGGATACAGTTTTTTACGAGTTTTGCAAGTGCTAACTCAAAAGAGATCATAGACTTTATTATAATATAACACATATAACTATAATTTTTTCCATAAAATTAGACACAGGGAAGACCCAAGGTTTCCCTGTGATACCTTAGGTTGATTATAGCTGAGGTAAGACAACAAAAGCACAGTGTGTGAAGGGAAAATTATGTTTGACCTCATTGAAATTATCCATAATCACACTTGTATGTATTTAGCCCAATGCATTATTGAAAATGTAATTCACACAAAACCCTACACATAAATATTTATAGCGACTTCATTCATAATTTTCAGTAGTTATAAATAAACCCATTTCCTTCAATAAGCAATAGGCAAACACCACACAGTGGTATATTATCCAGTAATACAAAGATACTAGCTATCAAGACGGAAACAGACAAGGAGACGTATGAGAAATAATATGTGTTATTATTTGTTTATTTGTTTGTTTTGTTTTTGGAAGTTTGGGACAGGTTCTGATTGGTACACCAGGCTGGCCTTCAACTTAGTTACCAAGCTGGCTTTGAACTTACAATAATGCCCCTTACTGAACACTTGCAGTGCCTGAATTACAGGCATTTACTATATCATCTACTCTTTTTCTTTCTTTCTTTTTTGTTAAGCCAAAATCAATGGATAACTTATTATAGTGATGCCCAATATGCATTAGGAACTTATCTAGTTTAATGTCTGCGTATGAGATTATTTGTACGCATATATTCAATTATTGTCGCCACCGAACCTGGCCCGCAGGAAGGAGCGACACAAAGCGGAGTTCTTCTCAAAGCAGTTTATTCAGGAACCCTGTCTTCTCCCAAAAAGGCCCCTGAGCCTCTCTCTGCCTGCCCTTAAATCTTTGTGCCTGCGCCACTCAGAGCCGGCCACGTAGGCACTCTCGATTGGATTTTGACGTTACACGTCAGATGGCCTGATATTGCGTGGCAGCGAGTCTGCACAATATCTACTGTGGATGTGGCTCTCTGGGGGGTGTTTAAGGAAATCAGGTGCGAGTCATAAGACTTGGCAGCCGTGAACTAGCTGCCACACCCGCTTCCCACAAATTATGATCAGCTAGCAAAAGCAGAATCTTCATTGTGAATCTTCTTGACCAGAAACTGGGGATCTTCTGGGTGTGGCCCAATAAGAGCCATGACACTATACCACAGTCTGTGAGGAATGCCACCTGCACTGTGAAGAACTGTATATAGTTTGCTCTCATACAGCAGCTGGAGATGCCAGTCCTTCTGGAATTCTAGCTTGACTCCCACTTCACCTTAAATAATAGACAAAGAGAGATATTTTGAACAAGCTGAGAAACCTGAGTTTGTTATTAGGCTTTTTCTTTTTAGGAAAAGAGTGAGGTAGGATGCTAAGCCAATAGTACTGACTTCACTTTCACAAAACACTTTTTATTTCATGCAGTATAAACTGGTCATGTTTTACCCTGGTTCTGGCTGGTTTTGTGTGTCACCTTGACACAAGCTGGAGTTATCACAGAGAAAGGAGCCTCCTTTGAAGACATGCTTCCATGAGATCCAGCTGTAAGGCATTTTCTCAGTTAGTGATCATGGGGGAAGGGCCCAGCCCATTGTGGTCCTGTGTTCTATAAGAATGCAAGCTGAGCAAGCCAGGGCAAGCAATCTAGTGAGCAGCATCCCTCCATGGCCTCTGCATCAGCTCCTGCCTCCAAGTTCCTGCCCTGGGTGAGTTCTTATCCTGAATTCCTTTGTTGATAAACAGCAATGTGGAAGTGTAAACTGAATAAAGTCTTTCCTCTATAACTTGCTTCTTGGTCATGATGGTTTGCACAGGAATAGAAACCCTGACCAAGACACCCCTCCTCTAGCTTCTCCAGACCCTTTTCACCAACCCCATTCCATGTCCTTTCTTTCTCTCTCTTTTCAAAAATTAGTAGGAACTAAAAGAATACACACACACACACACACACACACACAAAAGCACAAAGTATGGGAAAGTATGATATTATTACCGCACTCACCATACAATCTCCTAATCTTCTTGTAACATAGATACCTAAAACAGAGCTCCTGGGACTGAATCACAGAATTATTATCAGAGTGGGTGCCGTCCACTTGGAAGCATTTTTGACTATTTTAACTAAGAATATAACTTTAAGATGCAAGACACTAACATTCTGCACTGGTGGACACATCATCTTCATGCTCCAGTGACTACCATGCTTTCTCACTCAAATTGTGAAGCTGTTACATTACTCAAATGCAATTTATTGTCAACTTGCTCAAGATGCATGTAGCAATATTGCCAGTGGCTATGCGTTTAAGGGAATTTGCAATATGAGATGGTCAGATCAAATTTTAGTCAGCACTACTGTATAAAGAAAATAATGAGCTCAAGAGCAAATAACAAGGAAATAGAACATCTGAAAGAGCCAGTGTTGTGAAGTGTCTGGATAGATTCGTTCTGCAGGCTGGCACACTGCCTGTTGTTGAACATTTTTCTCACATTTTCAATTCAGCATCTCAGATTACCACAATCGCTAGAGGGGAGTTTGCAAGGAGATTTCTATTAAATTATCCTATTTTACTGATACATTATCCCTTTCAATGATCTCTGTTGATTCCAAACTTTACCATGCCTGGTTCGTGCTGAATGAATAATTTGAAAAACATGGCAACTATCCTTTTACCTGTAATTAGTTTACCTATTAAATTTACCTAGGCAACAAATGAAAAGTCTCAAAATGAGATTCTTTTCCCATTTTTTTTTTCAGATTTCTTGGTAGCAGTAAAATAATGAAGTGTTGAAAATTTGAGGAGAAAAGTAAATCGAATAGGAAAGGTTATGAAATATGTCAGCTGAACAAAGGAGCTATTAGTGTGGAAAGATAATAGTATCTATTTACGGTCCTACAACTGTAGCCAATGATACAGGAAAAAACTCTAGCCCATATATTCGTTCTATAATGAATACTTGCTACTTGCTGAGTCCTATGTGTGAAAAAATGAATAAAAACTCAAAATAGCTTTTAGTGAGATGTATTTTGTACACTAGTATGATGTCTGGCATATAAAGTAACACAAAAGTCAAAGAACCAAATTATGACTGAGTTTAGTAATCTGATTGGCTTTATTTTTAAAGTCTAGAATCAGGTTATACGGTCATAAAACAGAATAAATAAATATTCCAATAACCTGAACTGAAAAAAAATATGTTATTTTTCTCATGTGCCGAGGACAGGAATCAAGAGCAACAGAAAAGCATCTGACTAGTCAGCATTGAGGTGCTCCATATTGTCTTTCTGTGTAAGGAGGAACGCCCTATCAGGCCAGAAGGAAAATTGGCTGCTATCCCTCTACCCTAATTTTTTAGAAAGTCAAATTAAGATGTTGAGTTTCAGTTTAATGGGAAACTTTTATATAATTTATCCCACTTTAGTTTTATCCTGGTCTGAAATACATTCCAAAATGATAGCTTCTTCTAATTTGTATTTAGCAAAAGTTATTGTCATCCCAAACGAAGGTACCTATGGCCACAGACTTCAAGTGTCTTGCATAAAATACATTTAACAATTTAACAGCTGTGGGTGCTAATTTAGAGACATCAAGAACGTGGCCTTATGCTCATTTCAAAAGAAATTTATCCTTATTTGTTTAATTATCACTTTGGAGATCACTGGATTCCTGTTTTGTATAATTATTTTATCAGAAATACTAAAAAAACTCCTAGGAATCTATGAGAGTGGCCCTAGCTAAGACTCCCAACAATAGGGGATATGAAGCCCGAACCAGCCATCTCAGATAATTAGGCAATACTTCCAATGAAGAGATTGGGACACCAATCCAGCCACAAAACCATAGAACTGGCTACAAGTTGTGCAGGGGTAAAAGATGGAGCAGAATTTGAGGGAAAAGCCAGTCAAAGACTGGCCCATCTTGAGACCCATGCCATGAGAGGGAGGCCACCAGATACTACTAATGATATTCTGATATACTTGTAGCCAGCATAGATGTTATCAGAGAAGTTTCACCCAGCAACTGATAAAAAATTGATGCAGAGACCCACAATCAAACATTAAGTGGAGCTCTGTGAATACTGTGGCAAAGGGGGGAAGGGAAGGGTTGAAGGATCCAGAGGGGTCAAGGAAACCTACATAATCAGCTAACCTGGGCCCATAGAAGCTCAGCAAGGATGTAATGAGAATGCTTCAAAATATTGCAAGAAAAAAAAATGGTTCATATTTACTAAACTTTAACAGGTGTCAGGGTGACTGTCCTCATTTCTTAGAAATATCTTTTCAGAGTTGAAGAGATGGCATCTTGGTTAGGGTTTTACTGCTGTGAACAGACACCATGACCAAGGCAAGTCTTATAAAAGACAACATTTAATTGGGACTAGATTACAGGTTCAGAGGTTCAGTCCATTATCATCAAGGTGAGAACATGGTAGCATCCAGGCAGGAATGGTACAGGAGGAGCTGAGAGTTCTACATCTTCATCTGAAGGCTGCTAGTGAAAGACTGACTTCAAGGTAGCTAGAGTGAGGGTCTTATAGCTCACACCCACAGTGAAACACCTACTCCAACAGGGCCACACCTTCTAAAAGTGCCACTCCCTGGGCAGAGGATATACAAACCATCACAGATGGGTTAGAAGTTAAAAGTACTTGTTGCTCTTACAGAGAACCTGACCTCAGTTCCCAGCACCTACATGGTGGCTCACAAACCATCTCTAGCTTCAGTTTCAGGGCATCCTATTCATTCTTCTGATTTCCAGGGATACTGTGCATGCTCATGCTCTACGTACATAGAGGCAGGCAAAATACTCAAATATAAAATAAAATAAATAAATCTTAACAAAAAACAGAAATGTCTTCTTTATCTTTGCCAATTTTAAGCTATTTTTTTAAGACACCCAGAGATTTCCATAACAAATAGATTGATTGGTGAATAAAGAAGACAATAGCTCCTTGAATAAGCTCCTTGTAATTGTCACAGGTCTGGTTTCAGTTTCAGCTCCCACCCGATGTCTTATCTGTAATGTTCTGAGGTTCTGATCATTTTGCAGAATGATCTCTCAGAGGACAGCCTATGTCCCTCACAGCAGGTGAGTCAAAACTCTGTCTCTATTTTTAACCTTTATCACTTGAGCTGCACTTTTCGTATAAATCAGATCAAGAGCTAACTCTGCGAGCTTGGTTCTTGCTGGGCCCTGTGTCTTATGTCACCCATTCACATCTAAGTCTCAGTTCCAGCCCTGGGATTGCCTCAACTTACCTTCTTCACTAACTCTCTACTGACTGAGCATAAAGCTCATGACGGGGATAAATGCCAAACCTCCTAGTGATATCAGACCTTGGTCCCAAAATACACATTAGTTTTTAATTTACATAGTCCCTCACCTTTACAATTGAATAGTTCATCTCATGTAGATTTCTGAGTGCTTCACATGGAAGTGGACAATTAAGAATTCTCTTGTGACTGATCCTCTCTCAAGGTAATTCCTCCTAGAAGCTATTTTATTTCCTGCTAATGTTGGCCTAATTTAATTAAACAGGCAGGATCAAATTATGTTGCTATTTCTAATAAATCTTAAATATTTTTGTTAATGAATTATTAAACAAAGGATTTCCAATTCTATTTCTATTCAAAATCCCTTTACTTTTATTTCTAGCAGTGGCCAGTGAGAAAACGATACTTTTATCACTTCTTAAAAATGTATTACTATTACTCTATTCTTCTCAAGCATAAAATGTGGGCTAGCTGATGAGACAGCTCATGAACATCTATGTGCTGCTTTGTATGCATGTGCATCTGTGTGTGTGTGTGTGTGTGCGCGCATGCAAGTGCACACTCGTGCATGTGTGTGTGTGTATGTGTGTGCCTATGTGGTCATGACTGTATGTTTTCTATCTGAAAAGGACCTAAAATAGAGTTCTACAATAGTAGAAAGAGACTCTTTTTTATTTGACAGAATTCCAAATAGATACAGAATACCATAAAACACACACACACAGTTAACGTATAGATAGTAAATTATTTACTTTTAAGTGATTCTGTAAGAGGGGTAAAGTCCTTCATAATCCTAGCCTAGATGAACCTCATTGTGGCATTTAGTTTCTGATTATAAATTTTTAAATATATAAATCCGCTGGAAATATTCTCAGAAGTGTTTTTTGGATGTCACCTCTAATTACTCCAATAAATCAGAAATTCTTTTAAAAGCACATGAGGACAGCAGAGCATTAAAATTTTTAATGATCACAGTAAATAATTGTTGCTTCAATTAATATTATTACAGGTGGTTGAACAAAACAAATATAAGCCTCATAGTTCCCTTGCACACATTTGACAAATACAAAGTAAGACACCCGGAAGCTTATTACTTAGAAGGACATTGAAGCTTGAAGCACATGTATTAAATTTGGGCAGTCTTGGTGAAAATGAGAACTGGCTTCCTCATTATCCACCCTGACATCCTTCATCTCAAACCAAATGAGAGAACGGGGCAAGAGAAACTGGGAATATTTTCTGCATAAAGAACCACATAATCCTTCACCTCATATCAACAGAGATTTATGGGTTTTTTCCAATGACATGATTTTTTGCTGTATGAAAATGCTTCTGCCACATGCTGAAAAACATATGTATTTTCTGTGTAAATATTATGTGCACAAGGAGTCACTTGTTCTGACTTTCATTTCAATCTTTGTTCTAAGGCAGCAGTCTTTAACCTTCATAATGCAGTCTGTGACTCTTTGATACAGTTTCTCATGTTGTAGTGACCCCTCAAACATAAGTTCATTTTCATTGCTACTTTATAACTGTACTTTTGCTACTATTATGAATTATAATGTAAATATTTGGCATTTCTGATGATTTCAGGAGAGCACTGAAAAGGGGATTGTTTGACCACTGTCTTAGGGTTTTAGATATAGTAGAATAATTTCTACAAACTTGAATTTCCCAAAAACAGAAGTGAGTTAATGAGAATAAAATGTTAATGTGTGATATACCTAAGAAATTTTTAAAATAACTAATATGCACTGTTTCTAGACTATCCCAGTTAAAATGAGACTTGAGACTAAATAAATTCACGAAGATTTTTGTAAAAACATGTCACATAATTACATGCTTAGAGTTACTCATTTTATTTCATTTTTATCTTCAAAATGATTTCCAAATCCTGATACAAGTTATTTTCTATGCTTTCCTGAAAGCTTAAAAAGCTATAGTAAGTGAAAACAGTTTTTAAATATTCTTCAAAATTTAATTTCACAAAGCAACAGAAAATCTCTAAAATGTAGAACTTGATAATACCCCATATGTAAATATTTGAATACAAAAGAACAATATGAAATTCACATAATATAATATATTAAGCTTAGCATAATATTACACTTATAAACATGGACCAGCAGTCACCAGCTAGTCAACTTTACTCACCAATAATATACCCTCAGAAAAGTGTAGCTCTCACTTGTCATCAAAGCCAATTCTTTCTCCATCAGATAGAGTCTACTTCAGAGATCCACAACTGGTCAAAATGAAGAAAAGGTGAAGTGGGAATTTCTGGTTTCATTGGGATCCAGTTGTGTTATGTGATGTTTTTCTGTAAATGTCTTTGGGAGAATGTTTTACTAGGGGGATTTACATGAGAGGATGTTTTGTTGAGAACAGACACATGTTTTTCTTGAAGCTGCCTTGTGAAAGGGAGTATGATGTTTGGCTGGAGCAGATGCTTGAGAGCACATGTGATATTTGGAAAGAGTGCAACCCAACAGAGAGTGAATGACACTCTTCCATTGGTTCAAGTTGCAACCCTTTGCTGGTCTTTATTGAGCTTCTACACCCTGGTATTGCTTTCTTCACTGATCTTAGCTTGTTGTGACTTCATAGAGAAATGCAACAAAGAACTTCTGATGGTGTTCCAGTTGCTTCTTGATGTTTCCACAGACTTGTGACAATTGGTGGAGCCTTGCAGTTTCTTCTGGATTGAGCTGCTGCTGCTGATTCATGTTTGGTGTTTTGCTAGTGGTCTGGACTACTGACAACAAAGATTGGAATTGCCCCAAAGAACTATTTCTAAATAGGTCCATGACTGCCATTTCCTATTAATCTTTCTTTTTTCCTACCTCTGGTAGGTGATGGGCTAGAAGGGAGGTTGAAACATTAAAGAACCATAATTAAGATAGGTTTCGAAAAAAATCTAAGCCTACAAAAAAGAGTAGCTGCAAGATCCCCAATCCCAACTGATAGATATACAACACAAGTTCTATACCTTGGTCTCAAGGCACATCATGAAACAGGGAACAGAAAGATTGTTAGAGCCAGAGGATTGGAATGTCTAATATTAGATAGCATCTTCCTGACAAGACAGAGAAGTTCTACTATTGAAACCTCAACAGCATGATTGCCTAAATAAGACCCAAATAATAACCACTCAAGTTAGTGCGAATAGGGAAAACCCCACAAAGTCCAATCTCGAGATGAAGAACTAGGTCATGGCATTTGGAAAAGGGAAAATTAGTCAATTTCAGGAATGAGTCCCCAGATCAACCTATACAATCCCAAATGCTGAGCTGTAAGCAAGTGGACATGTAAACAACACTAAATGGACTCGATAGGAGATACACACAAACACACACACACACACACACACACACACACGAAGTATCTGAATCAATTCTAATGTAGTGAACAGAGAACAAAAAATGTGACAATTATTAAAACACAACTTTGGAAACAAATCAAAAAAACATTAAATTATGAAAAGCAGCTAGAATCAGCCTAAAAAGGAGGGTCAGAGGGGGAAAGTACTTTAAAATAATACAAACAGAAGGTTAGTGAAAATTACAATAAGCCTAAATTAAGAAAATGGCATACAGAGACATAAACACAAACAAGTTAACACTACATAATCATTGAAATCTCATTTACACAACCCTCATTTATAAACTTCCTTATTTTTCTGGCACTTTCTTTTCTTTGTATTTTTTTACTGGATAATTTATTTACAGTTCAGATGTTATCCCCTTACCCCATTCCCCCATCCTCCGCCCAAGAACCCCCTATCTGATCGCCCTTCCTCCTGCTTCTCTGCAGATGTGCCCCTACCTATAACCCAGTCCCACCTCCCAACCCTTGAATTCCCCCACACACTGCTTCCAGCCTTCATGGGACCAAGGATCTCCTCTCCCACCTATGCCCGACAGGGCCATCCTCCCTTACATATACAGCTGGAGCCATGAATCCCTCCCTAAGTGCCCCCAGGCTGGTGGTTTAGACCCTGGGAGCTCTGGTTGATTGGTACTGTTGCTCTCCTCTTGGGGCCACAAACCCTTTCAGCTCCTACAGTCGTCACTCTAACTCCTGCAATGGGAACCCCTTGATCAGTTCAATGGTTAGCTGTGAGCATCTGCCTCTGAATATGTCAAACTCTGGCAGACCTCTAAGGACACAGCTATATCAGGCTCCTGTCAGCATGCACTTCCTGACATCCACATCAGCATCTACCTTTGGTGACTGCACATGGGATGAATACTCAGGTGGAATGGTCTCCAGATGGCCCTTCCTTCAGTTTGTGTCCCACACTTTGTCTCCATATTTACTCCCTTGAGTATTTTGTTACTACTTCTGAGAAGGATCGAAACGCCCCTACTTGGTCTTTCTTCTTCATGTGGTCTGTGAGTTGAATCTTGGGTATTTCAAGCTTCTGAACTAATATCCAATAATCAGTGAGTGAATACCATGTGTGTTCTTTTGTGATTGGGTTACCTCACTCAGGATGATATTTTCTAGTTCTATCCATTTACCTAAGAATTTCTCAAATTCATTGTTTTTAATAGCTGAGTAACACTCCATTGTGTAAATGTACCACAATTTTTTTTTATCCATTCCTCTGTTGAAGGACACCTGGGTTCTTTCCAGCTTCTGGCTATTATAAATAAGGCTGCTATAAACATAATGGAGCATATGTCCTTGTTATGTGTAAGAGCATCTTCTGGATATATGCCCAGGAGTGGTATAGCTGGGTCCTCAGGCAATGCTATGTCCAATTTTCTGGGGAACCACCTTTCTGGTACTTTCTACTTGGTTTGTTCTGATAATAGTACAGAACTTTTAACTTGCCATCTATACCCTTTTCCTTAGGACTTTCAAGTATTATGTAGAAATATCTAAACCACTTTTATGCTGTGGTAGTCAAATTTTACCTTCATTAGACATTAATTATTCTTTATTTATTTGTCCCATAGTAATCACTTTTATATCTGGTTCTATGAATTTGATTACTTCTAATGTTGCATAACAAATTCAATACCAGTCCAAGCTACAGAAAAGCCTGTCTCATAAACATAAATAAACAGATTTAAATAAATAAAAGCAAATGGTTGTATCCAACTAGCAGTTTTTCATGTGTAAAAATACTGAAGTAAATCCAGCCTCTCACCAGGTACAAAAAATAAATTTCAGAACAAAATATGAATGTAAAATTTGTCTATCACATAAAATATGAGAACATCTTTAATATAGGTAGAAAACCAGTACCTATAAATGAAAAAGTTATTTGAAGCTATATATTTTATATGGATGGATATCATAGCCTATCATAATGAGTATGAAAATATTTAATGTAAACAAAACTATTAGTATGCTATATAAGGATAAGATAATATGCTGGGAGACTTTACAAATAGCTCAGGATAATATAAAATACCCTAGATAAAACTATAGTGAGAATATAGGAAGACAATTCACAAAAATCTCTACCAAGAAAACATTTATTTATATGAAATATATTAATGTATATGTAGAAAAAGCCAAGGATATAAAAACTTGGATAGAAGTTCAGACTAAATCTATCAAGAGATGCTATGTTATTCCAAGAGATGAAAAGAATAACTTTACCATTTCTTACAGGTAGAATGCGAGACATAGAACACTCATATGCCTCTCATGGTAAATGAACTTATAATCCTTTTGGAAAGCAATCTATCAATATTCAAAATAATTTATACCTGCACTACTTCACAGCAAAAGCATAAAAAGATATACATACAAAAATCATAATTGTTCCTCAGTATAGTGGCAAACATTTACAACAGCCCATGAGAAGAAACAGTCTCAAGTTTGAGAGTAGCATAGACTACATAGGGGTTACTTTGCATAGTCTAGACCCTATAATGGAACTTCATCTCAAATAAAGTTAATTAAAACACTGCTCAGAGTGACTAAAATGGCAAACAAACAGAGGGCTATTACCATACAAATTCTGGACAACTTAAAGTTGTACATGATTATGATATACTTCACAGCTAATAAAAAGAATGAGTAACAAGCCTTTGAATTTGGATATTTGAAACTGTTGAATCAAAAAAAATGCAGAAAAGTAGGTAAATACTTTGTGTGATTTGCCATGATAAAAAAAGACAATTGTTACCAAGAGATAACGAAAACCAATGATCAAGGTGATATGATAAGAGAGAGTAGTGAGGCATAGACTAGAGTATGGAGAATGCATAATACAATAATACAAACTCACAGGATGTGGCCATGTGTCCATTTATGTATAAAATACAACCATTACACAACAAGAACAATAAGAAACACCAGCTAATAGTCTAATTGTTAAGTCATGTGGTTAACTAGGAAATGGGCTCATTTTAATTAAGCTCAGTGACCTATTCTTGAATTGCCCCTTCACCAATTACTAACCCTGCAATTTTGTACAAGTTATTAACTTCCCTAGACATTAGTCTCCTTGTTTGTAAAATGTAAAGTCATCTACTTTCATAGGATTGTTAGCAGGGTTAAAGTCTAGAACATGTATTATGTTTTAATGGATTATAAATTTCACAGCATATAACTGCTGTTATTGTTGTCTTATAATTAGAGTCATAAATAATACACTTTATTCTGACATTTCTATTAGCCATTAACATTGTTACTATGCCAAAATTATTCATTCTTTTAAAGTAAGACCATCACTTGTACCAAAATGAAAAATAGTGGTAAAAATTTTAACGATATGAGTAGACTTAATTTGTAGTAAAGTTTCCCTATAAACACTACCACTGTGGAAAGCCGAGGCTTGTGCTGACAGCATTCGCCATTACAAGATGGCGCTGGCATCCGGTGCTCCTCCAAGTAAACAAGTAAACCGCACATGTGCTATGGTAAAAGCGCGCCAAAGTCACAGCCCATCCCGGGGCGTTTTGGCGGGTAACGAGTAAGCAGCCAATCAGAAGTGGACACGCCGCTCCAAGGGTATATAAGCAGTGCCTTTTCCGGGCCCGGGGTCTTCCTCCTTACATTGGAGTAAACGTTTGCTGCGGAAGGATCCTGGTGTGTTGCCGTGTCTTCCTTGCTGGCGAGGTGGGCGCGCGTCACATACCACCATCATCATAACCGACCCTCCATATGCTAAGCAGAATCTATGCCACCCTGTCCAAACCCAGAAACAGCTTGACCTCCAGGAATTCTGACACAGCCAGGCTCACAGATCAGGCTCTCTAGACACCCCCCACCAACACACACACACACACACACACACAGACAGACAGCCTAACCCAAGGAGGCACAACATAACCAGGCACACAACAGGGACAGGCTCCAGTCAAAGACAGCAAGGCCAGTTGACACCAGAGATAACCAGATGGCAAGAGCCAAGCACAAGAACATAAGCAACAGAAACCAATGCTACTTGAGAACATCAGAAACCAGTTCCTCCATGACACCAATCCCTGGATATCCCAACACACCTGAAAACCAAGATTCTGATCTAAAATTCTGTCTCATGAAGATGATAGAGGACTTTGAGGAGGACATGAATAACTCCCTTAAAGAAATACAGGAGGACACAGGTAAACAAGTAGAAGTCTTTAAAGAGGAAACATGTACATTCCTGAAAGAAATACAAAAAACACCATCAAACAAGTGAAGGAATTGAACAAAACTGTCCAGGATCTAAAAATAGAAGTAGAAACAATAAAGAAATCACAAAGGGATATAGGAGGAGCTAAGGTGGGAGGAAGTAAGAGAGGAAGATGAGGAATAAGGAGGAGAAGAGGAAAAGGAAGAGGAGGAGCTAGGAGAGAGAGAGAGAGAGAGAGAGAGAGATGTAGGAGCGGTGGAGGTGGATGTTCACGTGTCTGTAGCAGTCAAAAATAGTTGGTATATCTAGGTTGGGTATTGGGTATCTTGTTATTGATCATTATCAAACATATAAAGCCTTTGATTAATCTATAAGAATTAAAGACTCATTCTCTTACTGGGCCCGCATGGATGGTGGAATGGTCTGGGCAATGCCCTGCCTTGCAGAGACGGCTCAGAAGATTGGCAGAGCCATTTCTCACGCTTGCATCTAGTGGATGGCAGGGCTGGTGTTTCCGGTTCTAACTGCAGCATGTACATGGCCTCAGGCCGAGAAACATGGCGGCAGGGCTAGGCAGAGCCACCGCAGCTTAGATAGTCGGCTTGATCCAGAGGCTGATTTTATTTAATTATTTCAACAAAGGGAGACAACCCTGGAGATGGAAAACCTAGAAAAGACATCAGGAGTCACAGATGGAACAGTCAACAGCAGAATACAAGAGAATCTCAAACGTACATGATACCATAGAAGACAAAGGATGATAGATGGAAAATTCCAACATAAGAAGGGAAACTATAGCCTAGAAAAAAATCAAGAAAATATTCTACTTTTAACAAACCCAAAAGAAGATGGCCACACAAACATAACTCCACCTCTAATAACAAAAATAACAGGAAGCAACAATCACTTTTCCATAATATCTATTGACATCAATGGATTCAATTCCCCAATAAAAGATATAGACTAACAGACTGGATATGTAAACAGGATCCAGCATTTTGCTACATAAAGGAAACACACTTCAGTAACAAAGACAGACACTACTTCAGAGTAAAAGGATGGAAAACAATTTTCCAAGCAAATGATCACAGAAAACAAGCAGGAATAGCCATTCTAATATAGAGTAAAATTGACTTTCAACCAAAAGCAATCAAAAAAGATAAGGAAAATACTTCATACTCAACAAAGGAAAAAACATCTACCAAGATGAACTCTCAATTCTAAACATCTAAGCTCCAAATGCAAGGGCACCCACATTCATAAAAGAAAGTTTACTAAAGCTCAAAGAACACATTGCATCTCACGCAATAATAATTGGAGATTTCAACAGCCCACTCTCAGCAATGGACAGATCATGAAAACAGAAACTAAACAGAGACACAGTGAAACTAAGAGAAGTTATGAACCAAATGGATTTAACAGATATCTATAGAACATTTCATCATAAAACAAAAGAATATACCTTCTTCTCAGCACTTTATGATACCATCTCCAAAACTGATCATGTAATTGGTAACAAAACAGGCCTCAACAGTTACAAAAAGATTGAAATAATCCCATGCATCCTATTAGAAAGCCAAAGATTAAGGCTGGTCTTCATTAACAACAAAAATAATGGAAAGCCCACAAACACATAGAAGCTAAACAACGCTCTACACAATGACAACTTGGTGAAAGAGGAAATAAAGAAATTAAAGACATTTTAGAATTTAATGAAAATGAAGGCACAACATTCCAAAATTTATGGGAAACAATGAAAATAGTGTTAAGAGGTAAACTCATTGTTCTGAGTGCCTACAAAAACAAACTGGAGAGAGCATACACTAGCAGCTTAACAGCATACCTAAAAGCTCTAGAACAAAAAGAACCAAATACACCCAAGAGGAGTAGACAGCAGGAAATAATCAAACTCAGGGCTGAAAACAGCCAATTAGAAACAAAAAGAACTATACAAAGAATCAACAAAACCAGGTACTGGTTCTTTAAGAAAATCAACAAGATAGATAAACCCCTAGCCAGACTAACCAGGGGGCACTCAAAAAATTGGACATAGTATTACCTGAGGATCCAGCTATGCCACTCCTGGGCATATATGGAAAGAACTCAGATGTTCTTCAACAAAGGAATGGATACAGAAAATGTGGTACATTTACACAATGAAGTACTACTCAGCTATTAAAAATAATGACTTCATGAAATTCTTAGGCGAATGGAAGGAACTAGAAAATATCAGCCTGAGTGAGGTAACCTAATCACAAAAGAATATACATGGTATGCACTGACTAATAAGTGGATATTAACCCAACAGCTTGGAATACCTAAGATACAATTCGCAGACCACATGAAGCTCAAGAAGAAGAAAGATCAAAGGGTGGATGCTTTGTAGAAAGTTCTTCCTAGAAGGGTGAACAAAATACTCACAGGAGGAAATACGGAGACAAAGTGTGGAGCAGAGACTGAAGGAAAGACCATCCAGAGACTGCCTCACCTGGGGATCCATCTCATATACAGTAACCAAACCCAGACACTATTGTGGATGCCAAGAAGTGCTTGCCAACAGGAACCTGATATAGCTGTCTCCTGAAAGGCTCTGCCAGAGGCTGACAATACAGAGGCAGATGCTTGCAGCCAACCTTCGGACTGAGGTGTTAGAGAAATGACTGAAGGAGATGTAGGGGTTTGCAACCCCATAGGAATAAAAACAATATCAACCAACCAGACCCCCACCCCCAGAGCTCCCAAGGACTAAATCATCAACCAAATAGTACACATGGAGGGACTCATTGCTCCAACTGCATATGTAGCATTATGTAGCACGGCCTTGTCATGTGTCAGTGGGAGAAGAGGCCCTTGGTCCTGTAAAGGCTGGATGCCTCAGTGTAGGTGAATGCCGGGGCAGGGAATCAGGAGTGTGTGGGTGAGTGGGAGAACAACCTGAAGAAACAGGGGGATGGGGGACAGGATAGGGAGATTCCAGGCTGAAACTAAGAAAGGGGATAACATTTGAAATGTAAATAAAGAAAATATCTAATTAAAAGAAAAAGAAGACATTGACACATCAATCAAAGAAAAAACAAAATGCAAAAAGCTGCTAACCCAAAACATCCAAGAAGTTCAAGACACAATGAAAAGACCAAACCTTCACTTCCTCCCCTGCCTGGTCCTGTGGGCTGGGGCAGACACAGAGTTGGTCTGCTCCTGTCCTGTGGAGATGTTGACTCCTGAGTCATCCTAGAGGAGCCACTGCACTCAGAGCAGCCGAGGAGCCACTGCACTCAGAGCAGCTGACACTGAGTTGATCTACTCCGGTCCTGTGGAGATACTGACTCCTGAGTCATCCTAGAGAATCCACTGCACTCAGAGCAGCCGAGGAGCCACTGCACTCAGAACAGCAGACACCAAGATTAGGATCATAAGACTACGGAGACATCTGGATCTGAGAAGCTCTGCAACAAGCAAGATAACTGGAAATACAGACTCCAGTTTTGCACAGTGAGGGCAGGTACCACCAGAGTTAACCAGATGGCGAAAGGCAAGCACAAGAACATAAGCAACAGAAACCAAAGTTTCTTGGCATCATCAGTACCCAGTTCTCCCAATATAGCAAGCCCTGAACACCCCATCCCACCTGAAAAGCAGGATTCAGAATTAAAATCACTTCTCATGATGATGATAGAGGATTATAAGAAGGAATTAAGTAACTCCCTTAAAGAAATACAGGAGAGTACAAGTAAACAGATAGAAGCCCTTAAAGAGGAATCACAGAAATCCCTTAAGGAAATGCAAGAAAACACAAAGAAGGAATTAAACAAAAACATTCAGGATCTGAAAATGGAAATAGAAACAACAAAGAAAGCTCAAAGGGAGACAACCATGGAAATAGAAAACTTAAGAAAGAGATCAGGAGTCATAGACGCAACCATCACCAACCGAATACAAGAGATAGAAGAGAGAATCTCAAGTGCAGAAGATACGGTAGAAAATATTGACACAGTTGTCAAAGAAAATGCAAAATGCAAAAAACTCCTAACTCAAAACATCCAGGAAATCCAGGACACAATGAGAAGACCAAACCTAAGGATAATAGGTATAGATGAGAATGAAGAGTTCCAACTTAAAGGAACAGTAAATATCTTCAACAAAATTATTGAGGAGAACTTCCCTAACCTAAAGAACAAGATGCCCATAAACATACAAGAAGCCGACAGAACACCAAATAGAATAGACCAGAAAAGAAATACCTCCCGTCACATAATAATCAAAACATCAGATGCACAAAACAAAGAAAAAATACTAAAAGCAGTAAGGGAAAAAGGTCAAGTAACATACAAAGGCAGACCTATAAGAATTACACCAGACTTCTCACCAGAGACTATAAAAGCCAGAAGAGCCTGGACTGACATCATACAGACCCTAAGAGAACACAATTGCCGGCCCAGATTACTATACCCAGCAAAACTCTCAATCAATATAGATGGTGAAACCAAGATATTCCATGACAAAACCAAATTTGCACAATATCTTCCCACAAACCCAGCACTTCAAAGGATAATTGATGGAAAACGCCAACACAAGGAGGGAAACTACAACCTAGAAAAAGCAAGGAAGTAATCTTCCAACAACCCCAAAAGAAGATAACTATACAAACATAACTCTACCTCTAATAGCAAAAATAACAGGAAGACACAATCATTTTTCCTTAATATCTCTTAACATCAATGGTCTCAATTCCCCAATAAAAAGACGCAGACTATCAGACTGGATACACAAACAAGACTCAGAATTTTACTGCATACAAGAAACGCACCTCAGTGACAAAGACAGACACTACCTCAGAATAAAAGGGTGGAAAACAATTTTCCAAGCCAATGGTCCCAAGAAACGAGCTGGAGTAGCCATTCTAATATCAAATAAAATCGACTTTCATCCAAAATTAATCAAAAAAGATAAGGAAGGACACTTCATGCTCATCAAAGGAAAAATCTACCAAGGTGAACTCTCAATTCTGAACATCTATGCTCCAAATGCAAGGGCACCTACATACATAAAAGAAACTTTACTTAAGCTCAAAACACACATTACCCCTCACACAATAATAGTGGGGGATTTCAACACCCCACTCTCAGCAATGGACAGATCATGGAAACAGAAACTAAATCGAGACACTTTGACATTAACAGAAGTTATGAACCAAATGGACTTAACAGACATCTATAGAACATTTCATCCTAAAACAAAAGAATATACCTTTTTCTCAGCACCTCATGGTACCTTCTCCAAAATAGACCATATAATTGGTCACAAAGCCAGCCTCTACAGATACAAAAAGATTGAAATAATCCCTTGCATCTTATCAGATCACCACGGAATAAGACTGGTCTTTAATAATGACAAAACCAATGGAAAACCCACGTACACATGGAAACTGAACAACTCTCTACTCAATGATGACTTGGTCAAGGAAGAAATAAAGAAAGAAATAAAAGACTTTTTAGAATTCAATGAAAATGAGGACACATCATACCAAAACTTGTGGGACTCCATGAAGGCAGTGCTAAGAGGAAAGCTCATAGCTCTAAGTGCCTACAAAAAGAAACTGGAAAGAGCACACACTAACAAGTTGACTGCACAACTAAAGGCTCTAGAACAAAAAGAAGCAAATACACCCAGGAGGAGTAGAAGGCAGGAAATAATCAAACTCAGGGCTGAAATCAACCAAATAGAAACAGAAAGAACAATACAAAATATCAATAAAACCAGGAGTTGGTTCTTTGAGAAAATCAATAAGATAGATAAACCGTTAGCCAGATTAACCAGAGGGCACAGAGACAGTATCCAAATTAATAAAATCAGAACTGAAAAGGGAGACATAACAACAGAAACTGAAGAAATTAAAAAAATCATCAGATCCTACTACAAAGGCCTATACTCAACAAAACTGGAAAACCTGGAAGAAATGGACAACTTCCTAGACAGATACCAGGTTCCAAAGTTAAACCAGGAGCAGATAAACCATCTAAATAGTCACATAACCCCTAGGGAAATAGCAGCAGTCATTAAAAGTCTCCCCACTAAAAAAAGCCCAGGACCAGATGGTTTTAGTGCTGAATTTTATCAGACCTTCAAGGAAGACCTAATACCAATTCTCTTCAAACTATTCCACAAAATAGAAACAGAAGGAACACTACCCAATTCGTTCTATGAAGCTACAATTACACTCATACCCAAACCCCACAAGGACACGACAAAGAAAGAGAACTTCAGACCAATCTCCCTTATGAACATCGATGCAAAAATACTCAATAAAATTCTAGCAAACCGAATCCAAGACCACATCAAAACAATCATCCATCATGATCAAGTAGGTTTTATCCCAGGAATGCAGGGATGGTTCAATATTCGGAAATCCATCAATGTAATCCACTATATAAACAAACTCAAAGAAAAAAACCACATGATCATCTCACTAGATGCTGAGAAAGCATTTGATAAAATTCAACATCCCTTCATGATAAAAGTCTTGGAAAGATCAGGAATTCAAGGCCCATACCTAAACATAGCAAAAGCAATTTACAGCAAACCAGTAGCCAACATCAAGCTAAATGGAGAGAAACTTGAAGCAATCCCACTAAGATCAGGGACTAGACAAGGATGCCCACTCTCCCCCTACCTATTCAATATAGTACTGGAAGTCCTAGCCAGAGCAATTAGACAGCAAAAAGAAGTCAAAGGGATACAAATAGGAAAGGAAGAAGTCAAAATATCGCTATTTGCAGATGATATGATAGTATACTTAAGTGACCCCCAAACTTCCACCAGAGAACTCCTAAACCTGATAAACAACTTCAGCAAAGTGGCTGGTTATAAAATCAACTCAAACAAATCAGTAGCCTTCCTCTACATGAAAGATAAACAGACTGAAAAAGAAATTAGGGAAATGACACCCTTCACAATAGTTGCAAATAATATGAAATACCTTGGTGTGAATCTAACCAAGCAAGTGAAAGACCTGTATGACAAGAACTTCAAGTCCCTGAAGAAAGAAATTGAAGAAGATCTCAGAAGATGGAAAGATCTCCCATGCTCATGGATTGGAAGGATTAATATAATAAAAATGGCCATCTTGCCAAAAGCAATCTACAGATTCAATGCAATCCCCATTAAAATCCCAACTCAATTCTTCACAGAGTTAGAAAAGGAAATTCTCAAATTCATATGGAATAACAAAAAACCCAGGATAGCGAAAACTATTCTCAACAATAAAAGAACTTCTGGAGGAATCAACATTCCTGACTTCAAGCTGTACTACAGAGCAATAGTGATAAAAACTACCTGGTATTGGTACAGAGACAGGCAGGAAGATCAATGGAATAGAATTGAAGACCCAGAAATGAACCCACACTCCTATGGTCACTTGATCTTTGACAAAGGAGCTAAAACTGTCCAGTGGAAAAAGGACAGCATTTTCAACAAATGGTGCTGGTTCAACTGGAGGACAACATGTAGAAGAATGAAAATTGATCCATTCTTATCCCTTTGTACAAAGCTCAAGTCTAAGTGGATAAAGGACCTCCACATAAAACCAGATACACTGAAACTAATAGAAGAGAAGGTGGGGAAGAGCCTCGAATACTTGGGCACAGGGGAAAAGTTCCTGAACAGAACACCAATGGCATATGCTCTAAGATCAAGAATTGACAAATGGGACTTCATAAAATTGCAAAGTTTCTGTAAGGCAAAGGACACTGTCAATAGGACAAAACGACAACCAACAAATTGGGAAAAGATCTTTACCAATCCTACATCTGATAGAGGGCTAATATCCAATATATACAAAGAACTCAAGAAAGTAGACTCCAGACAACCAAATTACCCTATTAAAAAATGGGGTATAGAGCTTAACAAAGAATTTTCAACGAAAGAAACTCGAATACCCGAGAAGCACCTAAAGAAATGTTCAGTGTCGTTAGCCGTCAGGGAAATGCAAATCAAAACAACTCTGAGATTCCATCTCACACCAGTCAGAATGGCTAAGATTAAGAACTCAGGTGATAGTAGATGCTGGCGAGGGTGTGGAGAAAGAGGAACACTCCTCCATTGTTGGTGGGACTGCAAGATGGTGCAACCACTTTGGAAATCAGTCTGGCGGTTCCTCAGAAAATTGGACATAGCATTACCTGAGGATCCAGCTATACCACTCCTAGGCATATACCCAGAAGATGCTCAAACATATAACAAGGACATATGCTCAACTATGTTCATAGCAGCCTTATTTATAATAGCCAGGAGCTGGAAAGAACCCAGATGTCCTTCAACTGAGGAATGGATTTAAAAAATGTGGTATATTTACACAATGGAGTATTACTCAGCTATTAAAAACAATGAATTCGAGAGTTTCCTAGGTAAATGGATGGAACTAGAAAATATCATCCTGAGTGAAGTAAGCCAATCACAAAAGAACACACATGGTATTCACTCACTGATTATTGGATATTAGCCCAGAACCTTGAAATGCCCAAGATGCAACTCACAGGCCACATGAAGCTCATAAAAAAGGAAGACCAAGTGAGGGTGATCAGGTCCTTCTTAGAAGGAGCAACAAAATACTCAAGGGAGCAAATATGGAGACAAAGTGAGGGACAGAAACTGAAGGAGGGGCCGTTTCAAGACCACTCCACCTGAGTATCCATCCCATGTGCAGTCACCAAAGGTAGATGCTGATGTGGAAGTCAGGAAGTGCATGCCGATAAGGGCCTGATATGGATGTCTCCTCAGAGGCCTTCAAGAGTCTGACATATTCAGAGGCAGATGCTCACAACTAGCCATTGAACTGATCATGATTTTCTCCATGGAGGAGTTAGAGTGAGGACTGAAGGAGATGAAAGGGTTTGTGGCACCATGAGGAGAGCAACAATACCAACCAACCACAGCTCCCAGGGTCTAAATCACCAGCCTGGGAGCACTTATGGAGGGATCCAGGGCTTCAGCTGAATATGTAAGAGTGGAGGGCCCTGCTGGGCACAGGTGGAAGATGAGATCCTTGACCTCATGAAGGCTGAACGCCCCAGGGGGTGGGAATTTTGAGGGTGGGGAAGTGGGAGTGGGGGTGGTAGGTGGGGGTTACATCCAAGGAGAAGAAGGAGGAGGGGTAAGGGGATGGGGGGTTCCCGGGTGAGTGGGGGATGGGGTAAGGGGATAACATATGAAATGTAAATAAAATATCTAATAAAAAAATGTTTAAATAAAAAAAAAGTCAGAAAGAAAAAAAAAAAAAAAGAAAAGACCAAACCTAAGAATAATAGGTATTGAAGCAAGTAAAGAGTCCCAAATCAATGAGCCAGTAAACATCTTCAACAAAGTCTTAGAAAAACCATCCCTAATCTAAAGAAAGAGATGCCAATAAATGTACAAGAAGCCTTCAGTTCACCAAATAGATTGGATAAGAAAAGAAATTCTTCCAGTCACATAATAATCAAAACACTAATGAACAGAACAAAGAAACAATATTAAAAGCCATAAGGGAAAGAAGCCAGGTAACATATAAATGTAGACCTATTAGAATTACATCAGACCTCTCAACTGAGTTTCTAAAAGCCAGAAGATGTTGGGAAGATGTCATACAGTCCCTAAGAAACACAAATCCCAGCCCAGGCTACTATACCCAGCAAAACTCTCAATTTCCATAGATGGAGAAGACCAAGATATTCCAAGACAAAATCAAATTTAAACAATAACTTTCCACTAAACCAGCTCTACTGAGGATAATAGAAGGAAAACTCCAAAACAAGGAGGGAAACTACACCCAAGAAAAACTAAGAAATTTATCTTCTCACAACGAACCCATAGGAAGAGAACCACACAAACATTATTCTCCCACAAATAACAAAATAACAGAAAGCAAAAATCATTGGTCTTTAATATCTTTCAACATTAATGGACTCAATTCCCCAATAAAAAGATATAGACTCACAGACTGGATACGTAAACAGGACCCAGTATTTTGCTGCATACAAGAAAAACACCTCAGTGACAAAGACAGATAGTACCTCAGAGCAAAACCCTGGAAAAAAATTTTCCAAGCAAATGATCCCAATGAACAAGCTGGAGTAGCCATTCTAATATCCAATAAAATAGACTTTCAACCAAAAGTTATCAAAAAGATGGGGATGGACATTTGACACTCATCAAAAGAAAAGTCCACCAGGATGAATTCCCAATTCTAAATATCTATGCTGCAAATGCAAGGGCACACACATTTGTAAAAGAAATGTTACTAGAGCTCAAAGCATACATTGAACCTCACATAATAATAGTGGGAGATTTTAACATCACACTCTCACCAATGGACAGATCATAGAAACAGAAACTAAACAGAGACACAGTGAAACTAACAGAAATTATGAAACAAATGTATTTAACAGATATCTACAGAACATTCCACCCTAAAGCAAAAGAATATATCTCCTTCTCGGCACCTCATGATACCTCCCCCAAAATTAACCATATAATCAGACACAAAACAATCCTCAACAGATACATGAAGATTGAATTAAGCCCATGCATTCTATCAAACCACCAAGGACTAAGGCTGGTCTTCAATAACAACAAAAACAACAAAAAGCCCACATACTCATGGAAGCTGAACAACTCTCTACTCAATGATAACTTGGTCAGTGAAGAAATAAAAGACTTTTTAGAATTTAACAAAAATGAAGGGACAGCGTACCCAAATTTATGGGAAACAATAAAAGAAGTGCTAAGAGGAAACCTCATAGCTCTGAGTGCCTCCAGAAAGAAACTGGAGAGAGCATACAGGAGCAGCTTAGCAGCATACCTGAAAGCTCTAGAACAACAACAACAAAAAAGCAAATACATCCAAGAGGAGTAGGCAGCAGGAAATAATCAAACTCAGGGCTGAAATGAAGTAGAAACAAAGAGAACTATGCAAAGAATCAACAAAACCAGGAACTGGTCCTTTGAGAAAATCAACAAGATAGATAAACCCTTAGCCAAACCAACTAGAGGGCACAGAGACAGTATCCAAATTAACAAAATCAGAAATGAAAAGGAGACATAACAATAGAAACTGAAGAAATTCAAAAAATCATCAGATCCTACTACAAAAGCCTATACTAAACAAAACTGGAAAATCTAGATGAAATGGATGATTTTCTAGACAGATGCCAAGTACCTAAGTTAAATCAGGAGCAGATAAATCATCTGAAGAGTCCCATAACCCCTAAAGGAATAGCAGCAGTCTTTAAGACTCCCAACAAAAAAAATAAATAAACAAAATAAAAAATTCCAGGGCCAGATGGGTTTAGTTCAGAATTCTATCAGATCTTCAAAGAAAACATAATATCAATACTTCCCAAACTAGTCCACAAAAGAGAAACAGAAATAATATGATCTAATTCATTCTATGATGCCACAGTTTCACTGATACCTAAACCTCACCAAGACCCAAGAAAAAGAAAGAGAACTTCAGACCAATTTCCCTTATGAATATCAATGCAAAAATACTCAGTAAAATTCTTGCAAACCAAATCCAAGAACACATCAAAATGATCATTCGCCATGATTAAGTAGGCTTCATCGCAGGGATGCAGGGATGGTTCAATATACAGAAATCCACCAACATAATCCACTATATAAACAAACTCAAAAAAATCACATGACTATCTCATTAGTTGCTGAAAAAGCCTTTGACAAAAATATAACACCCATACACATTAAAAGTCTTGGAAAGATCAGGAATTCAAGGCCCACACCTAAACACAGTAAAAGTAATATACAGCAAAATACTGAGCAGGTATTATTTTCTGGTTATGCATTACTGATTTCTTGTTTATTTTATTAAACATGAAAAATCAAGAAGAAATAAAAGGGACAGATAGATTTTCAACACATCACTATAAACATCAAATGTAACCCTGGTTTGACAAACTACTTATTGAGCCAAAGTCTCCATTGTGTTGTAGATCTTGGAACCCATCTTGTGATCCACGGAGGAGCAATACCAGCATCAACTGAGAGCCTGTTTGGACTGAATCATAGCAATCTGAATTCTGACAAGATTCCCTGGATGATTATATTAAAGTGGGGGGAAAAAGAGATTCCTAAGCTGCAATGTCACTGTTGTGAAAGATTACAAGCCATTCATCTGAGTATGAATGCCTGAACTATGGGAAGGTCTCATCAGAAGTTGGATTTCTTTTTTTTTGTTTTGTTTTGTTTTGTTTTTTCGAGACAGGGTTTCTCTGTGTAGCTCTGGCTGTCCTGGAACTCACTCTGTAGACCAGGCTGGCCTCGAACTAAGAAATCCACCTGCCTCTGCCTCCCAGGTGCTGGGATTAAAGGCGTGCGCCACCACCGCCCAGCCAGAAGTTGGATTTCTTGAGTTAGTTTGAAAGAATCCTTTGTGAATAAAGTCTGAAGAAGTTGTGTATCTACATGCACAGTGTGTGGTGTGTGTAGACAGGAATCCAGGTGAAAAGGACTTAGCATCTGCTTGCTATAACCTCCAAAGGCTTACATTAACAGCTCTAACTTAAGGAAAGAGGTTTCAGGTCAAAACTGCAGTTCTAGTCCTTTGGTACCCTAGAGAAAGCACAATAGTACACAAGTAAAGTGTCTTTGCTCCTGGGTAGCAAAAGGCTAGAACAAAGAAAGGGACTATGTTCACATTTTGTATAGGACAGAGTATACTGATGACATCAGGTGACTTGCAATTCCTGAGAAGAAGGATTCACAGGCTGCCTGCCTGGTGCTTCTGGACCAGGGGCTGCTCTGACAGCTGTGGGCAACAAGTAGGCAGCCAAAATCAAGGAGGAAGTGCTCAGAGAGTGTGAGGTACAGTAGTTGCGCACCAGAGAAGGAAAACCTCACTCCTGAGACATTTGTGGGATTTTGCCAGAGCACTAGCAGCAAGGCCTCTGGGCTCCTTATTAGCAGATGGTGTTGAATCGGGCAGTTAGGATCAGTGATACTCAAATGATGCCTCTTGGACCTTGTGCTACTTGAAGAAATACACTTTAGGCAGTATTTCCTGTGAGGAGGAGTTTTTCTAAAACACTGTCTGAATGCAGCTACAACATCCTTCTTCAGCAATTTCTGCTTGCTGAAAAGAAAAAGAGTTTCTATAGATTCAATCAATTTGTCCCTTTGAAAGCACAAATATCATACGGTGACTTATATATTGCTAGTGGTAAGATGCATTGTTAATTGAATAAGCAGCTTTATTTTAACAATTTTTCCAGGATGTTAAAAAAAAAGAATTCTAATATGTTATCTTGTTTTAGATTGTTTTTTTTAACCAGTTACAATGAAAGCCTATTGCTTTTACAGACAACAGATTTTGAAAAGATGTTTTCTACATCCTAATTAAATTTGATTATATAATCATCTCTCCTCTAAGGGACACCAATGGCACTCTGTTTTATTCTTTATTCCTAGAACGAAATGTGAAAACTAAAGAAGGAGAAGGCAGGGCACACCTGTCTATTCAGTAATAAGTAAAAGAAATTGAGCTTCGGATTATTAGGAAATTCAATTTAAGAGTAGAAAACAGAATATTGTTCATATAATGATGGTGTTTATCATCCCTGTATACATCTGTTCCCTTTAAATTCTTAGCTGTTAGGCCTCAGATGTTCTCATTATGGCTAAGAATTTATTTTTTAATTGTGTGACCCCACACAAGGCCTTGGGGTCTTTACAAATCTATTTATAGTGTGGCAGTCTTCATATTACAATTGAGGGACTCATAGCTGAGCATGATTGGAACTATGAAATGACAGAGAGTTATTATTCTAGCACTTTCAAAACTGACTAAATGATCAAGAAAACCAGAATCCTTGTCTATGGAATGCTAGCCCAGGAGGCTAAAATCACAAGATTTTCCAGTTCTTGGGCATCAGTTTACTTTCTGTTGTCCTATAACCTCTCTTATGCCCAGAATCTACTGCATAAGTTATGATAAAGTTTCAATATTAATTGAGAAAAAATGTCCTAAATATATACTGTGTGATAGAAAGTGATCCAAATACTACATTTAGGACATGAACAAGATTTACATGACTTTTTAGTGCCTCTAAATACTCAAATGTCACATTTAGTTGATTCAAGGGAAGTAACTATATATGATAACTAAAAAAAAGTTACCTTTTATTCTATGAGTATAGGATTTTGCCTACATATATGTCTGTGTACCACATGCATAACATGCATGCCCATAGAGTCCAGAAGAAGGTATCAAATCCCCTGTGACAGGGGTTACACATAGTCATGAGCTGCCCTCTGGGTGTTAGAATTTGAGCCTGAGTTCCTGCAAAGACATCCCGTATTCTTAATGGCTGAACTATATTCCTCAATACCACACATAGAATAATTTTTAAAGCCATGAGATAAAATTATGGTTGAATAGAGAAAATACAAACATAATATAAAAGCATTCACCTGAAATTATGTTTCAGCAGCTCCTTAACTCCCTCTTCTTACTGGACCTACTTCATACAACTGAGAGCCTTAGAAGAGAATCAGCAGAAGCCTGCACACTTGCCACTTCCCCTTTACCTTTTGCCCTTTGGAATAGGAAGACAAACACTGGAATATGGGTCATAAAGTGCAAAAACAGAGAACAGTGAGTGGGTTTGAGAGAACAGCTTTCTTGACACATTGTGGAAAGAAAGAAAGATTACGTTTCACAATTTCTTTTTCTTTAAATAAAAAAAAAGAATATCAGATTTTTAAATGCATTATTACTACAAAATTAAACATGAATATAAATTTCATGTTAAGGCATGTTTTGAAGCAGATTCTGCCTCAGTAGAAGCTAGTGGTAATCTCAATGTCTGTCCAGAGATTCAGAATTAATAAATTCGGGTGTGACCCTACTGGACTATACTACACGGAATCAATAATACGTTGTATTACAACATGTTATATTTGTGACCTTTTTTCATATTTTTCATTATCAACACATATTCCTTTGTGTCCTTGCTAGACTAGGCTTTACCTGGTAATAAATCAACAAGACTGCACCAAATTTTATGTTCATAGAAGCTTGAAGATCTTGATTATATCTATATGAATTCCTGGTTTCCCTCTTATACAATGCACCTTTATAATCTTATGCATAGGAGATGTGACAGAGATATGAAGAAAAGCCAAGTTTCCCAGCTGAGATGTCATGGACCTGCTAACTTCTTAACAACTTGCCAATAGACGCATAAAAATAGATAGGTGATAGATAGATAGATAGATAGATAGATAGATAGATAGATAGATAATAGATAGATGATAGATAGATTGATAGATTGATAGATTGGTAGGTAGATAGATTATCCAAAGATAATCACCAAGTGACTATCCACTCATATGAATGAACACTAGAGAGATGTCTCAGCAGTTAAGAGTACTGAAAACTCTTCCAGAAAACCCAGGTTTGACTCCAAACATCCACATGATCTGTTACTCCAATTCTGCTGGATAAGATGCTCTCCTATGTTTTTTACATGTATAAACCACAAACATAGTTGCTGTACAGACATACATGCAGGTAAAATAGCAATACAAATAAAATAATGATATATTTTCAAATAAAAAATAAATAGCGATCCTTTAAAGTCATTAGAGATATTTTGTTACACAGTGAGCACGAGTCTACTGTCTATGATTACAACAATATGAGATGAATCAAGTTAATAAACAAAAAAGTTTGTTTTGACTCACAGTGACAAGGTCCTAGTTGGTGATTGAGGTAATGAGACCTTTGCTTTTAGGCATTGTCTGGAGTAAGGCAGCAAACCATACCAAGAGGACATGGCCTAGAAAAGCTGATCACCTCATGGGTAGAAAATAACATCCAAATTACTGTATATAGTGCAGCTGCTAATAGAAAGTCAGGATATTTTAACAAGTAGCATATTCAATATTTTCTTGTCAGAAGGGCATATCACAGAAAAATAATTCCAGAATGATACACTACATTAAAACTGAACTCAGCATATATACAAAACAAGGAAGCTTGTCTAGAAAGTATGTAGCACATTTATATTCGTCTTGGGAGATAGGGTAGATCTAATATAGACACTATGGTAGATTTTTTTTACTCTACAAATACATAATCTTAGCAATTATAAATTTTTCTCCAAGAACATATTTTCATATGTTACTCACATAATCTAAAGAACATCTTCAAATTAAAACATAGCTATAGGAAATTACTTCAACAAAATATATTTTCTCTCTGCTCCACTCATTTGCTAAAAGGACATAATGCTGTGGATGATAAACACTTTAGTGGAAATTCATCTGACTTGCAGAACACTTTGGAATTCTAGGCACATAAGAAGGCAGAAATAAGATAAATACACACACAGCAAGCTAAGAGTAAATTCCTGTCTTACTGTGTTCATGACAGTAATGACAAATAATAGGTTAGATAGATGATAGGTAGATGATAGATAGATAGATAGATAGATAGATAGATAGATAGATAGATAGATAGATAGTAGATAGGTAGATGATAGATAGATGGTAGATAGATGATAGATAGATAGATAGA